>NW_027202979.1:0-121887 GCF_024711535.1 Dipodomys merriami | reverse complement strand
TATTTCCTTCATCTCTCCAGCAATGGTATAAGCAAACCACCTCTATGCCAAATATCATCTCTCATATTTAGGAACAGAAGTTATCACAATTGTATAGAAAGATCTACCCAGAAATTAAATCTAAAATAATAAAGGATTGGGATTAATAATTAGATTTCACTATGTTGCCATAAAGAGTTAAAACCTTTCAAGTGGGCATAGTTATAGAGATTAGGTCAGTGAGAACTTGTGATCAAAGAAGATTTAAGATCAAAATCCTTTCTTCTTCTTCCTTCGTTTACTTCTCTGTCTCCTTCTACTTTTCCTTCTTCCTCTCCTTCTCCCCCTCCTCCCCTTTCTCCCTATCCTACTCCTATTTTTCCTTTTCTTTACTTCCTCACTTCCATGAATACACATACTCCATCACATGTTCCTGATATGGGGTAGTGTACCACCACCAACGAAAAGCAATGAGGATAAGAAATGTAAATTGAAATGTATAAAATCAGAAACCAAGATTAATCTTTCCTCCTTTGAAGTTAATTTTATAAAGTATTTTGTCATATTAATAGGAGACTGACACAGCATGTTCTCATTTATTATAATGGATAAGATTTACTGGAAATAAATCTGGCCAACATTGTCCTAATGAAATAATTGATTAAATTAATATTATATTTGGACAAATCTACTTTAAAATATCAGATATCCTTCAATAAGAGGCAAAAAATGTGTTCAGAGTGACAGAGTAGAGGCAAAGCTAGAGGCTAAACAAGCTCTCGCATAGAAAGCAGTTTTACTGTTCCAATGAACAATCCTAGGCTACAGAATCACACCAAGTGTCCCATCACAGTACAGAGAGTTTGGCCAGAGAAGGAAAATCCAGGCAAGGAGACGGATCAGAGCACTTGCTGGTAGCCACAGTTGTGGCAGCTGTGGCAGCAGTGGCAGCTGCCATAGCCGGCATACCTATAACACAGAGTCCAGGACAAATATGCCAGACACAGCGGGACAGCAGATTCTACTCAACACCAGTAAGAACTGACAAGGAGCAGATATCTTCATACTGCAGATCGCAAACCAGAGATGGCCCAGGAACCAAGACTCTGACATGACTAGAACTCTGACATCCTCACTTCTTCTCAGGGAGCTGAGGAGGGAAAACCACCACTGGAGATCACCAACTTTGATACTGACAAAGGCCTATTTGAACAGCTATCTCCAACTCCGGACTTGGAAGAAAGCAAGACCCATTTAGGAGGTAACAGGAACCTGACTTGACAGGATCAATTCCACCCAAGAGAAGTCACCCAGCCCAGGCAAAGAAGCCCTGCCTTTGGAGGTGTGACTCTATTCACTGGGTAAACAGAGCCAGAGGCTGCCCCTCCCTATAGCAGCTGAGACAATCAATTGAAATTCAGTAAACATAAACCCTGAGAATGGCTCCAGGCTGGGCTGTGTGTGTCTCCAGAGCTAGCACCTCAGGGAAAAGCTACTGTTTGCAGAAAGGCCTCAACCCTACCCAGAACCTAACCTTCTTACAGCATCTCAAAATTAGAAGAAACAGCCATCTCCCTCTTTCATGATACTCAAAGCAGATCTCCCTCCCACTGAACTATCATGGGAGGAGGATCACAAAATTCTGGGTAATGGCGAGCAATTTTCTGCCTGCTGAAACAAACTGACTTAAGCAACTAATAAAGCCACAGGAAAAACAAACACCACAAGCAGACCAGAGACTCCACCAAGTGACTGGTTATGGACACAGGGGAAATAGAGTATCTTCACATTCTACCCCCCCAAAAAAAGAAATCAAAGAACTCTTTTTTGTACTTTTCTTTAATTTTAATTTTTTAAAAATAATATTTTTTATTAATTTTTTTCTTCTCATCATTATTATTTTAGGTGTAAATGTGTGTGTGTGTGCTTTTAAAAAAAAATCTCTTCTGACCTTTTGGTCCTTATTTTTTTATTCTTTTCATTTTTTTCCCTTTCTTTTTTTGTGAGACTTAATTGCTATTCTGATCATCCCCAGATATTTACCCATCGTCGAATATTAGACCTTATGCCCCGTTGTGTACATACTTAATCCAGAAATTTATTACTCAGTTCACAACCTCTTAGGTTAAAATTCTTTAAGAGCAGTATTATGTCTCTTTATACCTATATAATTTTCAAGTAACTACTTTTAAGAATTTTTATTTTTTAGTTTTTTATGTCTCCTTTCTATCCCTCCTTTCCTCTCATCCTATCCTTTAATTCTGTCAATATCGTCGTTAAACACATAATTTTTAAGTGTTTCAGTTTTTAAATTTAAATTTTTGTATTTCCATTTTTTCTTTTTTTTTCTTAATCACGCTTCTATCATTCTGTCTAATCCATGTCCCTCTTTAAGATTAGAACTTGGTTAAATTCACTATCCTTTTACCGCTCAAAATCCCTCTAATCCTATTTTTGCCCACATTTCTTACTAAAATAAATAATTTGTGATTTGCCAAATTCTTCTTTGCTGTTCTTAGCTCATTAAGCCATAGTTTTTTGATGTTGAATAGATTGTATCTGTTGAACTAGATTGTATCTGCTGACTTTTGTCTGTGCAACTACAGCACTTTGATGATGCTTGCCTTAAAATTTTGTTCTAGCAAAAAATTGTTGTTATTTTCATACCAAATAGGCAGAACAAGCAGGAAAAGCACAAGGAAAATGGCAAGTCCAGGTATCTGAATTCCCACTCATGAAAATCAGTTGACAGCATACTTAATGAATAAACCAGAAGAGAGTTCCCAAAAATCTCCACAAACACTACTGGTAAACATGATGAATGAAAAGATTGAAAACCTGCAAAGGATTCAATGTGAGCATGATAGGAAGAGAGAGGGAAACCAAAGATTAATACTGGAATCTCATGAGAGTGAGGAAGCTACTCATAAGAATGATACAGGAATTGCGTGAGCAGGTTGAGAACAGTCAAAAAGAAATAAAGGAATTGCGTGAGCAGACTGAGAACAGTCAAAGAGAATTACAGGAATTGCATGAACATGAGGAAGCTAATCAAAGAGTAATACAGGACTTGGGAGAGCGGGATGACAATAGAAAAAGATCAACAGAGGCATTCATGGAATCCATAAACAGAATGCTGAAAGAATTCAGGGAGACCACAAAGGGAATACTGAATGGAGCCCAACAGAAAGAATGTGTGTCCAGGAAACCATAACCAGTCAACTAAGTGATTTGAGAATAAACACTGAACCCCAAATTAAGGAGGTAAAGAAGTTCATACAAGATCTAAGACAAAGCTCCAACAAAGGATTTGAAGCCATCAAAGCTAACCAGTTAGAAGGAAAAGAAATAAAAAACAAAGTAGAAAGTCTCGACAATAGGTTAGACCATGCAGAGGAGCAAATCTGAGGGATTGAGGACAGCCAGGTTATTACAGAGAAAGAATATAAACTATCCAAGGGAAATCCAAGAAATATGATAGATCTACTCAACACTTGGAAGACACTCTCAGAAGGCCTAATCTGAGGATAATGTGTGTAGAGGAGCACCTAGAGACAGAATTTCTTTTTTGGGTCCGGTTGTGTGCCTGAACTGTGGGCCTGGGCGATGTCCCTCAGCTCTTCAGCTCAAGGCTAGTGCTCTACCACTTGAGCCACAGCACCACTTCCAGATTTTTTTTCTTTTTTCTTATATGGTGCTGAGGAATCAAACCCAGGGCCTCATGCATGCAAGGCCAGAGCTCTACCACTGAGCCACCTTCCCAGCCCGCAGAGACAGAATTTAATGGTCTAGGAAATTTGGTTAACATGACCTTAGCAAAGAACTTTCCAAACATGCAAAAAGATAGGTCTATTCAGATACAAGAAACTTTTAGAACCCCAAATAGACCCATCTAGGGCAGGATATCTCACCAGTACATTATAATCCACACAGGATCAATTCCAAGGAAAAAAAATCCTTAAAGCTGTCAAGTAGAATAGATCAACTACTTACAAAGGGAAACCAATTAGCATCACCTCAGATTTGTCATCAGAGACAATTAAAGTAAGAAGAGCCTGGAATGATGTAGGCCATGTCCTAAAGACGAACAACTATCATTCAATCATACAGTACCCAGCTAAGCTCTCCTTCATAACCGAAGGTCAAATAAAAACCTTCCATAGCAAAGAAAAACTGAAACAATATATCTCCAACAAACCAGCCCAATGAAAGATACTAAACGATGTCCTACACATAGAAAACCAACAAGACCACAATAAAGACCAAGAAACTGCACCCAAACTGAGAATCCAAGAATTATAGGAAGAATCTAGTTGCTCCAGCACCCAAGGTGGATAACATTGCAGGAACTCCCAAACACCTCTCAGTCCTAACACTCAACATTAAGGGACTTAACTCTCCAATTAAGTGATAGACTGTATAGTTGGATTAAAAAGCAAGATCCTTCTATCTGCTGCCTTCAGGAGTCAGAACCTGCTCATACAAGCAAACACATTTTGTAAGTGAAAGGCTGGAATAAATTCTACCAAGCAAATGGCCGCATAAAGAGGCTTGAGTGGCAATCCTAATATCATATAAACTAGACTTCAAATTATAATTAGTGAGAAGACATAAAGAAGGTTGCTACATACTAATTGAGGGATCTCCCCTTCAGGAGGATATTACAATTCTAAATCTCTATTTGGCAAACAATGGATCACCCAGATTCATCCAAGAAACACTACTTTCCCTCAGAGCTCACATATATCCAAAGACATAAATTGTTGAAGAATTTAAGTCACCACTAAACCCACAAGACAGATGAAGTCAGCAAAACTTAACAGAGAAACTACAGATCTAAACAACTGCATGGATCAACTAGATTAAACAGATATCTACAGAATATTTCCCCCAGCACCATCAGAATACACGTTTTTCTCAGCCTCACATGGAACAGTTTCCAAAATAGACCCCATTTTAGGTCTTGAAGCAAACTTGTCCAAATTCAGAAACATTGAAGTTTTACCATGCATTCTCTCAGACCACAAGGGAATAAACTTAGAACTCAACACCAAAGGCCACCAAAAAAAGTCCTGTAACATATAGAGGCTGAACAACATACTGTTGAATCAACAGTGTGTCATGGAAGAGATTAGAAAGTAAATTCAAATATTCATGATAATCAACAAAAATGAAAACACAAATTACCAGCACTTCTGGGAAAGAGCAAAGACAGTACTCAGAGGCAATTTTATAGCTCTGAGTTCCTACATCAGCAAATTGGAGAGATCTGAAACCAACATTTTTATAAGATATTTGAACCTCCTTGAAAAAGAGCAACAAGATGAACCCCAATCAAATAGATTGAAACAAATACTTAAAATTAAATAGGAATTAAACGAATTAGCCTTTTTAAAAAGTCCATAGAAAGAATACACAAAACAAAGAGTTGGTTCTTGGAAAAAATTAAGTAAACTGAAAGACCATTAGCAAATCTTATCAGAACAAGAAGAGAACATACCCAAATAAATAAATTCAAAGATGAGAATGGAAACATCACCACAGAAACAACAAGATTCAGAAAATTATAAGGGAATGCTTCTCAAACCGTTATATTAATAAGTTTGAGAACTTGGCATAAATGGACCTTTTTCCTAGCAAATATGGACATGCCAAAAATAAACTAAAATGAGATAAATCATCTTAACAGGCCCATATCAAGGACTGAAATAGAAACAGCATTAAGAGACCTCCTATCGAAGAAAAGCCCAGGACCAGATGGATTTACAGCGGAATTCTACAAGTCCTTCAAATCAGAGCACAAACCAATAATCCTCCAACTCTTCAATGAAATTGAAAGGGAAAATTCACTACAGAACTCATTCTATGAATCCATAATAACCCTTATTCCAAATACAGGCAGGGACTCATTAAATAAAGAGAACTATAGACCCATTTCTCTGATGAATATTGATTCAATATTTCTCCACAAAATTTTGGTCAATGAACTTCAAAAAGTCATCCAAAAAATCATACATCACATTCTAACAGCTTTCATTTCAGGGTTGCAAAGCTGGTTCAATATACACAATCAATTAATATAACTCATCACATCAACAAAGAGCAAGGATAAGAACCACATGGTTATCTCAACAGATGCAGAAAAAGCATTTGACAAGATGCATCAAACCCTTTATGATGATGGGTCTGAAAAAATTAGGAATCCAGGAAATATTACTCAATACAATAAAAGCTGTATATGACAAACCTACAGCCAGCATTATACTTAATGGTGGAAAAATAAAGCCATTTCCTCTTAACTCAGGAATGAGACAAGGATGTCCATTCTCTCCACTTCTCTTCAACTTAGTATAAGAATGCCTAGCTACCGCAATAAGAGAAGATGGAAACACAAAGGGGTTCCAAATGGGGAAAGATGAAGTAAAACTCTTTGCAGATGACATGATTTTCTATTTAAAGAATCCCATGGCCTCCACTTCCAAATTACTGAAGCTGATTCAAAACTTTGGCAAAGAAGCAGGGTATAAAATTAACCCTCAATAATCAATGGCTTATCTGTATGACAACACTGAGTAAAGCATGGGTGAAATCAGGAAGGCAACTCCATTCAAAATAGCCACACAAAATAACAAAATATAAAATACGTAGAAATTTACTTAATCAAAGAAGTGAAGAATCTTTATGACGAAAACTTTAAAAACCTGAAAAAGGAAATCAAAACACAACTTAGGAAGTGGAAAAACCTCCCATGCTCCTGGATTGGAAGGATCAACATCTTGAAAATGGCAATACCTCCCAAGGCTATATACAAATTCAATGCGATACCTATCAAAATCCCATCCTTATTTTTCCACGAAATAGAAAAAGAAATCCAAAAATTCATATGGAACAATAAAAGACCCCAAATAACTAAAACGATCCTCAACAGAAAGAACACTGCAGGAGGAATATCAGTACCAAATTTCATACACTACTACAAAGCCGTAGTTATCAAAACAGCTTGGTACTGACACAAGAACAGACCTCAGGACCAATGGAATAGATTTGAAAAATCAGAAAGGAACTCACAGACTTATAGCCACTTAATCCTCGGTAATGGAGCTAAAAAACTAGAATGGAAGAAAGACAGCCTCTTCAGTAAATGGTGCTGGCAAAATTGGTTAACTACTTGTAAAAAGCTAAAGCTAGATCCTTATATATCACCCTGCAGCAGAATCAACTACAAATACTTCAAAGACCTCGGGGTCAACGCAGAAACTCTCAAAACATTACAGGACAGAATAGGAGCTACCATAGGTCTCCTTGGCACAGGCCGAAATTTTCTTAATAGATACCCAGAAACACAACAATTTAAATAAATGTTGGACAAATGGGATTGCATGAAATTGCATAGCTTCTGCATGGAAAATAACCTACTTGGCACGATCAAGAGAAAGCCCAGATTGGGAGAAGATCTTCACTGGCCATACAACGGACAAGGATCTCATATCTAAAGTATACTTGGAACTCAAAAAATTGAATTCCCCAACAACAAATCTTCAAAGAAACAACTGCCCAATAAATAAGTGAGCTAAAGTCTTTTTTTTTCTTTTTTTATAATTGGTTTTTATTGTGAAAATACTGTAAAGAGGGTTACAGTTACATGGACAAGGTAATGAGTACATTTCTTTTTTTTTTTTTTTTTTTTGGTTATTATATTCTTTCTTACTTTTTGTTGTGAGAATACCGTACAGAGGATTTACAACTACATGGGCAAGATAACAGTACCTTTCTTATCAAGCATTGTTGTCTCCTGTTTGTTTCCCCTTCCCATTCATTCCCATAGTCCTCCTACCTCCCCCAATCCGATCTTTACCACGCCCCAACTCCCTCCCGCCAAAGTTGTAAAGTTCCTTTTCTGACATAACAACTAATGTCTCTCCCCCACAGTATAACCCTTGCTTTCACTGTATTTGATGTTGGTATAATTTGTGGAGGGGAAGGACAAAATCTATCTAGCTAAAGTCTTAAAGAGAAACTTCTCTGAAGAGGAAAGAAGGATGGCAAATAGACACATGAAGAAATACTCAACTTCCCTAGCCATAAAAGAAATGCAAACAAAAACAACATTGAGATACCACCTCACCCAGTTAAAATGGCTATATCAAGAACTCTAATAAGAACAGATGCTTCAGGGGATGTGGAAAGAAGGGAACTTTGCTGCATTCTTGGTGGGAGTGTAAACTTGTTCAACCATTTTGAAAAGTAGTATGGAGGTTCCTCAAAAGACTCCTGAGTCAAGTTTCTTTTTAATCCATATAATAGTTTGGACCAAAAGTCAGTGAAAATGGGAAAAAATAAAATAGAAAATGAAGCATTGTATATACCTGTTTCAATTTTAAGAATTTGTAATAGGAATATGATAATTAATTCCCAAAGAATAAGAGAAAGAAGAGTTAAACTCTAAAGGGAAAAGGAATGAAGAGAGAAAAGAAGCTGTACTTTATTTTCCTGTATTAGTTTACAAATTAACAAAATCAGCTAAGGACCTATTTACATAAAATTCATCATGTTTCTCTAAAATCTACTCTCTTTTTGGAAGCCTGCTTTTATTTGACCCAAAAGTAAATTAATCAGGAATTCAATTCATCACTCTGAATCTATAGTATTAGATGATTGTTTAGGTTCCTCCTAGCAATATGATTTTCTGAAATCCTGCATCAAGCAATATATTTTTTTCACTAAAAGGGAAGCCTCTGTCAAACAATTAATAATAGGTTTTTCTCCTCCTGGCATGCATCTGTAGTTACATTATTTTCATATATTTCATGATCTGTCTGTGATGCCAAAGACTGCCGTGAAAGTGAAAACACCCTTCTCAGTGCTTAGCATTTGTATACCATTCATAGATATGAAGGTTTTTAATTGTTACTGAAATTGCTTTGGAATAAATAATGTTCACCCTGACTATCTTGAGAAAGAAGAGTTAAACTCTAAAGGGAAAAGGAATGAAGAGAGAAAAGAAGCAAATAAAACCTTTATCAATATCAAACACAAGAGTTTGGAAGAGAAAAGGCAGTGGGAATATTCTAAGTAACAATAAAAATTGCTAGCGTGGATAGAATATGGATCACATTTTATCATTTATAGTTTTGAAAAAAACATACTAAGAATGAAAGTTTCAAAGTCATGATGTAAAACACTATTTGGATTATAATAAGGAAGCATAGCTCAGTGTTAAAACATTAGCCTAGCATGTGTGAAGCAATGGTGTGATCTCCCAAACATTACAAAGTACACACAAAGCACACACATACAAAAACCACATAAACACACACATATACACCACATACACACATTTGGAATATTGATATAATTATATTAAATGGAGGAAACTATCACAAATAGTAAAAGTGTGTTAATATATGAAATCATGATATTGCACGTACTATTTACAAGTTTAGTAGAAAAAAAATAATCACAATATACTTGGATTTTAATAGATTAAGTAAACTGAAAATTAATAGATGACATGAGAACATATGCAAATAAGTTGAAATAATAAACATTTTGAAACATGTATCCTTTTATTTTGACAAAAAATTGATGTTACTGGTATTTTAACTCAATTTAGAATATGATAGCTAGGTGCTCTATATAACACTAACGATAGCTATATCTCTAATCATTTCACTCTAAATAGTTTTATAATAAGGTCACAGCATTTCTAAGTATCTCCCGAGTTACAAATCCCATTTACACTTCCCACCATAGCTAGAAAATGGATGCCACAAATCACCATGCCGAGCTCAAACTTTTTTTTAATTCAAGTAAAAATATTTCCAAAAAGTGACCAAGTAATGAAGCCTTTCTTAATAAGGTATGTGCTTCTTGAAAATACAGTAAGTATTTGTTACTTGGACAAATATATTTGTAAGTGTAAGAAAATAAATTTATTTAAAATCTTTAATCATATAAAAATTAAGAAAATTTTTAATAGTCACATATTAAACATTATAAAAGCAAAATATGTGTCTGAATATTTACATGTGTAAATATCATGCAAAAATAAATTAACTAATCCTCTGAAAAAAGAATTATCCTAAAGAAACAAAAGAAAATATTTAATCCCAAAATTTGAAATTTAGAAAATAAAATGAAATGTACACTTAATTAAGTGTAAACCCTCTGTATATGTTTTAAAATAAAAATGCATTAACAAAGAAAGCAAAAGTACCCAGGGATCAATAGCAACAGCAAAAACATCAGTAGTTCTTGTTCTGAGTGTACAAAAAAAATCAATGGAAGAGATAACAATGTTCCTTCCCTAAGAAATGTACTCATTACCTTACCTTATTTATGTAACTGTAACCCCTGGGTACATTACCATTAAATTGAAATTAAAAATAAACCAAATAATATACCAATTAAGAATTCTTAGAAGCCATTGGTTAAAAACTTTGTAAAAAACTGCCCTAAGTACCCATGGAATATATTTTGATGATACTATTACATACTTCAACCTGAGCAGAGAAGCAAAAAGTTTAAAAACTGTTACAAAGTAAAGTAATAAATCAGAATATATTACTATTAATAATAATCATAAGATTTATTTATAGTGGTAGTCAAATATGTAAGAAATGAGGCAATATGCCATACATTTGAACTTAATAAGTGAGAAAGAATTTTCTAGGTCTTTTAAAATTATCATAAGTTTAATTGAAACACTATTCTGTCACATCATATGATAATCAGATGAAGCTGATATTAGAGCAAAGAACAGATTGTACTAATTTCTTGAATGTTCATGTATACTTATTTTGGTTGTGGGAAATTGTGGGTATTTCAACTTGGGGTATATTTTTCTTGCTAGGCTGGTGTCATATCAGTGGTTAATTTTAGGATAGGTTTTCCTTTCCACAAGAACATGCACCTGATCTGTCCTTTTAGCCTTCCCATCATCAATGGCATCAGAGATGAACACCAGCTTGTCTAGCCTGCTACCTTGACTGGCCTGGGTCCTCAGTCCTTCCAATCTTAGTAACTAGATAGTGAAGGATGGTGGAAATGATCCAATGCACCCAGCTATAGAGTAAGAAGGAATTCCACTAACCTTTTGGCCTGGGTTCTGTTCTCAAGCCTCCTAAGTAGTTAAGAGTATCAATGGGAGCCCCTGGTGCCAAGCAGTAACTATTTTTAAAGCAATTAGACATATATATGGCTTAGGCTTGTGATTACCTCAGGAAATGAATAAAAGAGCAGTGAAGCATAGAGGACATTCAGAATTTTAACTAGGTACTGAGGCTGAATAAGCTTAGCTAGCTACTCGGGAGTATGAGATCTGATTATCACTGTTCAAAGCCAGTCCAATCATGAAAATACAAGCAATAATCTTAAAATAAACAGAAGTGGCTGAAGTGGAAGACCACTATCCTTGGGTACAGAAGCTTAGTAATGGTTCGTAGCCACTATCAAGCTTCAAGAATGATGAATGCATGCATGAGCACATGCACATATGCGTTTGCATACTCGCATGGACATGAACACACACACACACACACACACATGTGTATTTCAATGTGAAGTTATTCATTCTTTTACTTTGCTGTACTTTATTTTCCTGTATTAGTTTACAAATTAACAAAATCAGCTAAGGACCTATTTACATAAAATTCATCATGTTTCTCTAAAATCTACTCTCTTTTTGGAAGCCTGCTTTTATTTGACCCAAAAGTAAATTAATCAGGAATTCAATTCATCACTCTGAATCTATAGTATTAGATGATTGTTTAGGTTCTTCCTAGCAATATGATTTTCTAAAATCCTGCATCAAGCAATATATTTTTTTCACTAAAAGGGAAGCCTCTGTCAAACAATTAATAATAGGTTTTTCTCCTCCTGGCATGCATCTGTAGTTATATTATCTTCATATATTTCATGATCTGTCTGTGATGCCAAAGACTGCCATGAAAGTAAAATCACCCTTTTCAGTGCTTAGCATTTGTACACCATTCATAGATATGAAGGTGTTTATAAATGTTACTGAAATTGCTTTGGAATAAATAATGTTCACCCTGACTATCTTGAGAAAGAAGAATCGGTTTCTCAGCACTTTAGGTAATTACTTGAAGGAAAGAAACAAAAGGAAAAGTGAAGAACAACTCAACACATACATTCAAATGAAACAAAACAACCCAAGAAAACACAAATTAATTCAGTACTCAAGAACCTGCAGGAAATGAAAGATTTAAAAAAAAATCAGCTATGACAAGCTTATGAAAATCCTGACTACATGGGAGTGCACTGTTGTGAGAACAGTGGCTAAAGCCCATACTAGACAGAAAGATCTGTACATAATACCATGCACTTGTTATTCTTAATTCCAGGAAGAATAACATAAAGTGGAATGAGGCCAAGATAATACACAAGTAGGAAACCAGTTTCTATCTGAAAAAATAATCGGGATAATTTAGGGCTGGGCACAGGATAAAGTGGTAAGAACACCCAGTTATTGGGCACAAGACACTGAATTCAAACTGTAATATTAGGTGTATTGAAGATAAAAGTTATGATTATAAATAATTTGAATAATTGTAAGACTTGAGTATTTGAGTGGGGAAAAATCCATGAGAGAGAATTAACCCACGTTCCAATGCTTTCTACTTTAGTGATAATGTTTATTGGTACTTCAGACAACAGTTACCTTGCAAATGAGCATGGATGTGCATTTGGGTGATGGAAATACTCTCCTTTCACAGGTGTAAATTAAATAGATTGTTTTGGGTAGATTGTAGTTCTTGAACTAAGAGCGTGGCTGATGTCCGTGAGCTTTTTTCTCAAGGCTACCACTCTATTACTTTGAGCTACAGTTCCAATTCTGATTTTCTGTTGGTTGTATGGAGAGAAGAAGCTCATGGACATTCCTGCTCAGGATGGCTTTAAACCATGTTCATCAGATCTGAGCCTGCTGAGTAACCAGGATTCCGGGCATGAGCTGTCGATGTTTTTAACAATTTAGTAAATTGTATAGTTACAGAAGTTATAAATTATCATTGTACCCTTCGGTATATATGTGTGTGTATATATCAATATATACGGATAGAAATATTTTAACATATTATTGTGTCTACAGTAGATATATGGAATCATCCTTCATTATAAAATAAAATGGCAACAAAAGTTAATAGGAGCAAACAAAGGAAATTGTTACACGTTTCTTTTTATTGAATGAAATTTGAATCAGTTTGGGCAAACCATCTCTACTTTAACAAACTGGATAATTGCTATTAATTCCAATCCATCTATTTGCCCATATTGTGCATCCTCACACATGATTGTCAAAATCAAACCACACTTTTTGCCTTTGTATTTAACTCACCTGTTATAATTTAAGCGATAGATGAAGTAATTAAATAAAGATTAAAATAAAAATAAGCGAGGTTGTGAGTTAGATTTGAAAAAGATTTTAAATATGATTATAGCTAATTAAAATGCAGATTTCTTATTTTACTCTGTTGTTATTTCTCTCATTCCCACATTAGGAAATTACATAAAAGGTTCTCACTAAATTATATGTACAATTATTTAAAATGTATTGACAGAATATGGGCACAGTGTGGTTTTAGCTTATTGAGGCCTGTATGAGGTAGTGTGTTTTTGAGGACTTGCAATACGTTGTAATGAAGATGAAGGGAGGGATGTGCTTATTCTTTAAAACTGGCTAGACGATTGCTTCTAAAATGTTACAGCAAAATCACTTTCACAACCATGTTCATTACTGCACTATTCACCATAACCAAGTTATGAAAACAGCCAAGATGCCCTTTGGCAGAGTGATGGTTGGAAAATGTGTGTGATATATACAGAATTGGATTGCCCCTATCCATTATGAGGACTGTTACATTATTTGTAAAGAAATGGATAGATCTAAAAATATGTTAAGTAAACGAAGTCAGAGCCAGACACACAAAGGACCCATGTTCTATCTCATATTTGGAAGCTAGAACTTTATACAAGTTTACACAACAATAGTAACCAAATCATGCTTTTTGCTCAGGAGCACTTAAATGGTGTATTTTCTTATAAAGTTGAACTTTTAATCCAACAAAATGAATACTGGGCAACTATCACTTGGAAGATGTGAGGGGAAGTCAAAGGGAAGGAATAAAGACAGTTATGGAGTAAGAGTGAAGACATTATATTTAATGCAAATAATATGAAACTAGAAAAAATTAAAGTGTGGTGAGGTTTGGAAGGGCAGGGAAAAGTTATATAAAGATCCATTATACTTAAAAAAGTCATTTATTGAATGGAAATTCCCATGTACAACTAGTTAAGATAAGAAAAATATGATTAATAACAATGGAGACATTTGATCTGAAACCATGAGTCAATATAATAGTTTCCTCCTCAGAAATTTTCTTTGCACTTATGTTCATCATAGTGACAGAAAAGTGATCAATGCAATGAATATTAATACATCACATTGCACATATAGAATCAACGTAAAAATGTTAGAATTCATCACATCGTAAAATAACAGGTAGAATGTACCAAATGCTAATTGTTTTTCCAAGTACTTTACCAATTGTATCTAATTTAATCCTCACAATAATTGCATAAAGTGGAACTACTTACATTTTTAATTATCAGATGATGACATTGAAGTCTTCAGAGTTCTAATTACTACTACAACATTGCACACATTGTAAGTGTTACCCTGAGGTTCATCTCCTACTGTATCAAATAAGCCACATTCTATTTTATGACTAAAATACCAGCACTTAGTCTACAAATAATAGGAAAATTTTCCAGAATTATTGTGTACACTCATAATATTTCTCTTTAACATTGTTAGAAAATAGGGAACTGTAATATGAAAACTCAAAGTTCATAATCAATGCATACCTCCCTGGTGAAAGGAACTGCTAAAGTATAAGATTCTTGATTTCTAGCTCAAAGTAATAGAAATCATATTTTACCCCTTCACTCAACACTGCACTGCCTGGATCCTATTTCTCTTTAACACAGTCTTACTGAAAGAATGACCTCCCCAATTCCTGATGGAAACAGACTGCATGTCTTATGGACCAATCATTTCCACATTGTAGCTAAACTAATTTTAATTGCTTTTTATACCCAATATTTTAAGAGAAAGTTACTACTTTAAAATGCCATTAAAGCAAGACTGATATAAAAATCACCTTTGACCCTAGATATATATTTTACCTTTCCTATACCCAACAATGCACTCTGAATTATCATTAATGTTAGGAACGAGAGGATAAAAAATCATAGACACCAAGACCTAAGAATGAATTAAAGACTTTCCAACTTCTGAATACAATTGGTTTAAAAAGACGTGAAGGGCTGGGAAGGTGGCTTAGTGGTAGAGCGCTTGCTTTGCATGCATGAGGCCCTTGGTTCGATTCCTCAGCACCACACAAGCAAAAAGAAACAAGCCGAAAGTGACGCTGTGGCTTAATTGGTCGAGCGATAGCCTTGAGCTGAAGAGTTGAGGGAAAAGTTCAAACCCCACTACCAGACCCCCTCTCCCCAAACAAAAGATATCAATACTACCACATTTTTTCAAAATTTCTTATGATACTCAAGATTCAATTATAAACTATTAACACTTGAAAATAACTCATTTTCTTGGGAGTAGAACACAAAACACAAGATTAATCCTGATCATTTTAAAAGACCTTTATTTATAATAAAAATTCACTCTCATAACTTCAAAGAGTCAAAAAATAACAAGCACAGTGACACAAAAATTAATTTAACTGCATCATATACCTTCAAAGGACTGTGCTAATAAAAAACAAAATTATACTAATAAGTATGTTACCCAATTCACTTACATTTTTTATTCTATTTCTTTTAGTTTCGAAAAAAACTGACTTTTCATAAAATGATGCAAAAAAAGCCTATATGCCCACTTACATTTTCAAATCTTAACAATATTTGTTTCAGAAATGTCTTTAGCTGTATAGTCAATGAACTAAAATACTAGTATTTAATAATAATAATAATAAATACTAGTAATAATACTAGTATTTAAAGGGTTTTCAGAAATTGCAAGACTCGCTCTGGGATGTTAAATTGGAAAAGATATTCAAAAAGCTTTATTTGTTAAAGTTGTCATAGTTACTCCCACAAAAAAACTATTAATGAAGAAACCTTTGTATGTACAAAACAACTACAAATTAATCCACAATCTGGAGGTGACTCATGCTTTTTGTTTGTTTGTTTGTTTTGAAATATATATCTAACAAGCATAGCCACAATACTGATTTAAAGTCAATCTGATGGGATATCTTAGTGTGAATAGATACGATCTTACAAAGAAAGTTATTTTCAACAGAAATCCGGAAAGAGTATATCCACCTTGAGTTTCACAGGAATTACCAGAGAGTAATAACTGTTTGGTCAAGTCGGTCAAAATCACTCCATGAGTATATCTTAAAAGTATAACCATATACATACAGTACAAAATACATATTTTGTACTGACACTCATGTTATGGCAATAACTTACTACCTAATTATATGTGTATCTTTTTACCTAACAAATACTAAGAGCTGAAAATGATCTCTTATATCTAACTTAATTTTGTAAATGTTTTAATAATGATGATGTTATTTAACAAATAAATGTACAGAAGGGTGGTTCCACTGAAATGACAGGACAGAACACTGATAAATAAAAAAAAATTGCAACACAGCTCTTTTCGGCCTCTCCCTGTTCATATTGGCAACCAACATTGCAACAACACACACACACACACATATAAACACACATGTGTGCACATGTACACACACATATTCACACATGCGAAATTCAGGGTTTATTGTACAAAAAAGTTCAATTAAAATATTAGTGATTACGACAAATGATAATTTACCTTATTACAAAATAATACATAATCCAGTCACCATGGTTGTCACATTTTACCTGCCACTCCACATGTGATCACTTAATTTATTTTAGGTAATTAATTAACTAATTCATTCTTTCATTAGATTAGTACAAATACTAGAGCTTGAATTCAGGGCCTGACTCTGTACCAGAATTATTTTTTTTGTTTTAGTTATCTCAAGGCTAGCATCTTACTCCTTGTACCACAGCTCCATTTCTAGCTTTTGCTGGTTACTTTCAAACCAGAATCTTATGGACTTTTTTTTCATGGTCTGCTTTCAAACCATAGTCATCAGATTTCATCTTTCTGATTAGCTAGGTTTAAAGACCTGAGCCACCGTTGTGGCTCCTACTTTTTCCTATTCTTATCTAATGCACATACTTAGATAGTAATTTAAAACTGAGAGTATAGAAGCAAGATGTACAGTGATTATATTGTCCTGCCAGAAATTCGTTAGTAATGTAAATTTCTTCTTAAGACCATACACAAAAAATACTTAAGAAGAAATCTGATGAACTGTGTGTGTATGTATGTGTGTGTGTGTGTGTGTGTGTGTGTGTGTGTGTGTGCTGTTGCAATATGTTCCACATATAAGCACTGTGCTGGGGTGTCCAGCCATTCACAATAATTGCGTGCATATCTTCCTTGAGCTACCAACTCATGGACAATGTCTAAGTGTCCACTATAGGCTTCCCGATGAAGAGGGGTATACTCATCCTCATCCCTAGTATTCATATGAGTGGCCTTTTCAGAAAGTGGTCTCTGCACTGTAGTAAGCTGCAAGAAAAGCTCTCTACCCCTGAGCCACCTTCCCAGGCCAAGGATTAAGATTCTTGTAGGCTACTAAAAATATATTTACCAATTTCAAGTAAATACATAAACTCTATTCCCATCTCTTTTATCAAATAAAAAAATAAAATTGTTTTGTTTGTAAATTGATCAGAAACATGGATTTTGTGGCTAGCTAAGTCATTGCACATCTGTATCTCTTGTCCTCTCTCTCTTTCATGATTCTCATAGACAATATGTTTGCTCCATAATTATCCTAATCTATTTCGCTTTCATTTGTTTGGTTGCATCATTTCACTTTCTTCTCTGCCATTTCCCAAACCAGAACCACATAAACAGAACCATCCAGAAGTGCTGCTGTGCCTCAAGTGGTAGAGCACTTGCCTTGATTTGAAGAGCTCACGGACGGTGCCCGAGCCCAGAGTTCAGGCCCCACAACTAATTTTAAAAATAGAATCTAAATCCTTGATAAATCTAGGAACAGATCTGACTGAAATCAGTTGAATCACAACTTTCCTGCACAATGAAGGAATAAATAGGTCCAGGCTAGGAAAGCAGCTAGAGAAGGCAGGCTGATTGTATCTGTGACAAAAATTTGTGGAAAATGGTATCGAGGATTAATTACTGGTGATCCACTAGCACTGGAAGCATGATGCTGAACTGTTGATTGGTGATTCTGAACTATTGCTGTGATCATTATATTCTCCAAGAGGAAAAAATGAAACAATTAATATCAAAGGACTACTAACACATTTTGACTTGTCATTAAGCATCTTCAATCATCAAAATCAACAGAAGACAATAGACAGGCTTACTTTTTTAGATGAAAACAAGTATCTTTAAAAAAACAAGGAATTGGAAGATGGCGGAGAAGAAGATAGACATTAAACAACTTTTCGAATAGAAAGCAGTTTTATAGTTCCAGTGAACAGTCCTAAGCCAGAGAATTCACCAAGAATGCCTTCACAGGACAGAGAGTTAGGCCAGAGAGGGAAAATGTAGGCAAGGAGAAAGCTCTGACCACTTGCCAGCAGCCACTTCCGTGGAAGCAGCAGTGGCGGCGGCGGCCTCAGTTGCCATACCTGAATCACAGAGAGTCTGGGATGAAGGAGCCAGACGCAGCGGGCGAGCGGATTCTACTCAACACCAGCAAGAATCGACAAGGAGCAAACATCTTCATCCTGCAATTTGCAGACCAGAGATGACCCAGGAACCAAGACTCAGCGTGAGTAGAAGCCTAACATCCTCACTCTCCAACTCAGGCCTTGGAAGAAATCTAGAGTCATTTAGCAGGTCACAAGAAACTAACTGACCTGTCAGACAGCTCCACCCAGGGAAAAGCACCCAGCTCGGCACCAGCCCCAGGAGTGGCTTTCTTCACTGGATAATCAGAGCCACAGGTTGCCCCTCCTTTTAGCAGCATTGATAATCAATTGAAATTCAGTAACCAGAAACTCTAAGAATGGCTCCAGGCTGAGCACTGTGAGTTTCTCACAAACCAGCCCCGGGAAAAGCTACGGTTTGCTGAAAGGCCTCAACTCTACCCAGAACCTAGCCTCATCACAGCATCTCCAAACTTGAGGAAAAAGCCATATCCCTCTTTTGTGATACTCAAAGCAGATCTGCCTCTCATTGAACTATCCTGGAAAAGGATCGCAAAACCCTGGGTAAAGCAGAGCATTTTTCTGCCTGTTCAAACAAACTGACTTAAGAAACCAACCAAGCCACAGGAACACAAGCAGACCAGAGACTCCAACAAGAGGCTGGTTAAGGTCACAAGGGAGATACAGGATTTTTCCCACCCATCCCCAAAAAATCAAAGAACTTTTTTTTGTACCTTTTATAAACAAAATTTTTTTCTAAAATTTTTTTTAATCTTTAATTTTTACCTTTTTTGAAAAAACAATTGTTTTCTAGTACCTTTTTTTTCCTCTGAGAATTTTATTTTAGGAGTAAATATGTGTGTGCATTTTTCTTGATTTTTTTTCTGTTTTTTGTTTACCTCTACTGAACTTCTGATTTTTTTCTTTCTTTCTTATCCTTTTCAACATTTCTTCTCTTTCATTCTTTATGTGACTTAATTGTTGTTCTGTTCATCTTCAGATAAACCCGTAGTCGATTATTAGACCTTATCCCCCATTGTGTACACACTTAATCCACAAATTTATTACTCAATTCCAAACCTCTTAGACTTACATTCCTTAATAGCATTACTACCACTTTATACCTATATAATATTTTAAGTATTATTATTTTTAAGTTTTTCACATCTCCTTTATATCCCTCCCCTTCTGTCACTATATTCACATTCTTCCCTGAATAGTTTGTCTTCGAACTGCATAATATTTTTAATTCTTACTTTTCTATTTTTTCTGGTCTCTTTTTGTTCCCTTTCTCTGTCTTCTTTTTTTCTCTCTCTCTGCTTTCATCCTATCCAAACTATTTCCTGCTTTGAGATTAGGACTTAATTAACTCTCCCTGTGCTTTCCAACATCACTCTATTCCTATTTTTTTATGCACATCTCTTCCTAAACCTAATAATTTCTGCTTTACCAAATTCTTTGCGGTTCTTAGTGTATTAATATATAGTAGTTTGATGTTGAATAGATGTATTTGTTGAACTAGATTGTATCTGCAGACTATTGACTGTGCAAATACAGACGTTGATTGATGCTTGCCTTAAGATAGTGTTCTAGCAGGAAACTGGTGTTATTTTCATCCCAAATAGGCAGAGTAAGCCGGAAAAACACAAGAAAAATGGCAAGTTCGGTATCTCAACTCCCACTCATGATAATCAGGGACAGAAGAGGTAATGAATAATCCAGAAGAGAGTTCCCAAATAGCTCTACAAACACTGCTGGCAAACATGATAAATGAAAAGATTGAAAACATACAATGGACTCTGTATGAGTTTGATAGGGAGGGACAGGAGGAAAACAAATGTCAATGGAAGCAAACAAAAGGTCAATGCAAGAAAAGATTGACAACCCACAAAGGACTCTGTTTGAGCGTGATAGGGAGAGGGAAGAGGCAATCCAAAGGTTTATACAGGAAAATCATGAGGGTGAGGAAGTTACTCAAAAACTGATACAGGATTTGCATGAGCAGCTTGAGAATACTCAAAGAGAAAGGCAGGAATGGCCTTATCAGGCTGAGAACACTCACAGAAAACTACGGGAATGGCATGAATGGGAGGAAGCTAAGCAAACAGTAATACAGGAATTGAGAGAGCAGGATGAGTATACACAAAGATCACTAAAGGCATTCATGGGATCCATTAACAAAGAACTGAAGGAAGTCAGGGAGACCACAAAGGGAATGCTGAACCGAACCCAACTGAGGAATGGAAGTCCACGGAAACGATAATGAACCAACTAAGGGATTTGAGTATAAACACTGAACACCAAATTAAGGAAGTAAAGAAGTTCATACAAGATCTAAAACAAAGTTTCAAAAAAGATTTGAAGCCAAAAAGCTGACCAATTAGAAGGAAAAGAAATAAAAAAAAACAAAGAAGGAAGTCTTGATAGCAGGTTAAACCATGCAGAAGGTTGAATCTCGGGGAGTGAAGACAGCCTAGATATTATAGAGAAAGAAAATACAACCATCCAAGACAAGTCCAAGAAATATGATAGATCTATCCAACACATGGAAGACACCATCAGAAGGCCTAATGTAAGGATAATGGGTGTAGAGGAGCACCTAGAAACGGAAGTTAATGGTTGGGAAATTTGTGTAACAGGATCCTAGCAGAAAACTTCCCAAACATGCAAAAAGATAGGGTTATTCAGATACAAGAAGCTTTTAGAACTCTAAATAGACCAGATCAGAATAGGACATCCCACCGTCTCATTATAATCCACACAGGATCAATTCAAACAAAGGAAATGGTCCTTAACGATGTCAAGGAGAAAAGATTAATCACCTATAAAGGGAAACCAAGTAGAATCGACTCAGATTTCTCAGCAGAGACAATCAAAGCAAGAAGAGCCTGGAATGATGTATACCATGCCCTAAAAACAAACAACTATCAACCAAGAATACTGTACCCAGCTAAGGCCAAATAAAAATCTCCCATAGCAAAGAATAATTGAAACAATACATCTCCACCAAGCCAGTCCTACAAAAGATTCTTAAAGATGTCCTACACATAGAAAACCAAAAAGACCACAATAAAGGCCAATAAACAGCACCCAAACTGAGAATCCAAGAACCATAGGAAGAACCCACTTTTCGCATCCTGCAAGAAGGTGGAAAACATGGCAGGAACTCCCAAATACCTTTCAGTCCTATCTCTCAACATTAACGGACTTAACTCTCCAATTAAGGGACATAGACTGTCTTGTTGGATTAAAAAACAAGATCCTTCTATGTCCTGCCTTCAGGAGTCACGTCTTGCCCTTAAAAACAAACACATTTTCAATATTAAATGCAGGAACAAAATCTACCAAGCAAACGGCCCTCTGAAATAGGCAGGAGTTGCAATCCTAATATCAGATAAAATAGACTTCAAATTAAAATTTGTGAGAAGAGATAAAGAATATCTACATACTAATTAAGGGATTTTTTTTTCCTTCAGGAGGATACTACAATTCTAAATATCTATTCGCCAAACAACGGAGCACCCAAATTTATCCAAGATATACTACTTTCCCTCAAATCACACAAAGATCCAAAGACATTAATTGTTGGGTATTTTAAAACACCACTCTCCCCAATAGATAGATCAACTCGGAAAAAAACTCAAGAAAGAAACCACAGATCTAAATAACTGCATAGATCAACTAGATTTAACAGACATCTGCTGAATATTTCACCAGCATCATAAGAATACACGTTTTTCTCAGCAGAACATGGAACAATTTCTAAAATAGACCACATTTTAGGCCACAAAGCAAACTTGTCCAAATTCAGAAACATTGTACTTATACCTTGTATTCTCTCTGACCACAAGGGAATAAAATTAGAACTCAACACTAAAATCCAACAAAGAAAGTATGGTCACACATGGAGGCTGAACAACACACTGCTTCATCAAGAGTGTGTCAGGGAAGATACTAGAAAAGAAATTCAAATGTTCATGCTATTCAACAAAAATGAGCACACATATTACCAGGTCCACTGGGACACAGATAAGGCAGTACTCAGAGGAAAGTTTATAGCCTCAACAAATTGGAGAGTTCTGAAACCAACAATTTAATGAGACATCAGAACCCCCCTGAAAAAGAGCAGCAAGATAAACCCCAATCCAGTAAACAGAAAGAAATAATTAAAATTAAATCAGAATTAAATGAATTAGAATCCAAAAAAAACTATAGAAAGAATCAACAAAACTAAGAGTTGGTTGTTCGAAAAGCTTAACAAAATTGACAGACTTTTATCAAATCTTATCAGTAAAAGAAGACAAGAAACCCAAATAAATAAACTCAGAGATTTGAATGGAAACATCACCACAAAAACAACCAAGATTCAGAAAATTTTGAGGGAATACTTCTCAAATCTTTATGATAATAAGTTTGGGAACTTGGCATTAATGGACCTTTTCCTAGCAAATATTGACATGCCAAAACTAAACCAAGATTAGTTAAACCATCTTAACAGGCTCCTCTCAAGCATTGAAATAGAAACAGCAATGAGAGACCTCCCAGGTAATAAAAGTCCAGGACCAGATGGGTTTACAGTGGAATTCTACAAGGCCTTCAAAACAGAGCTCACAAAAATACTCCTCCAACTCTTCAATAAAATTGAAAGATAAAGTTCACTACCAAACACATTCTATGAAGCCATCATAACCCTCAACCCCAAACCAGGCAAGGACTCATCAAAGAAAGAGTACTATAGACCCATATCTTTGATGAACATTGATGAAAAACTTCTCAACAAAATTTTGGCCAATCGACTTCAACAATTCATGCAAAAAACCATACACCATGTTCAGACAGGATTCATTTCAGGAATGCAAAGCTGGTTCAAAATATGCCAATCAATTAATATTATTCATCACATCAACAGCAGCAAAGATAAGAACCACATGGTTATCTCAATAGATGCAGAAAAAGCATTCTACAAGATGAAACATCCCTTTAAGATGAAGGTTCTGGAAAAATTGGGAATCCATGGAACATTCCTTAATACAATAAAGGCTGTATATGACAAACCTACAGTCAGCATTTTACTTAATATTTAAAAACTAAAGCCATTTCCTCTTAACTCAGGAACAAGACAAGGATACAAGGATGTCCACTCTCTCTACTTCTTTTCAACATATTATTAGAATGCCTAGCTACAGCAATAAGGAAAGATACAGACATAAAGGTGATCCAAATAGGGAAAGAAGAAATAAACCTCTCCCACTTTGCAGATGATATGATCTTGTATTTAAAGAATCCCACAGACTCCATTCTCAATTTACTCAAACTGATTCAAAACTTTGGCAAAGTAGCAGGAAATAAAATTCAACCCCCAAAATCAA
The DNA here is from genome assembly GCF_024711535.1 of Dipodomys merriami. NCBI lineage: Eukaryota > Metazoa > Chordata > Mammalia > Rodentia > Heteromyidae > Dipodomys > Dipodomys merriami. Next base: position 97,747 of record NW_027202979.1, on the reverse strand, counting down.
TGGCTTTTCTGTATGCCAACAATGAGAAAAGTGTGGCTGAAATTAGGAAAGTAACTCCATTTGTAATAGCCCCAGAAAAAATAAAACACCTAGCAATTAACTTAACCAAAGAAGTGAAGGATCTCTATGATGAAAACTTTAAAAGCTTGAAAAAGGAAATCAAACCAGAACTTTGAAAATGGTCAAACCTTCCATGCTCCTGGATTGGAAAGATTAACATCGTGAAAATGGCAATAATTCCCAAGGCTATCTACAAATTCAATGTGATACCTATCAAAATTCCAACCTCATTCTTCAAGGAAATAGAAGAGGCAATCCAAAAATCCATATGGAACAACAAAAGACCCCGAATAGCAAAAACCCTCCTCAACAGAAAGAACAGTACTGGAGAAATATCAATACCAAATTTCAAACTCTACTATAAAGCTATAGTAATCAAAACAGCTTGGTTCTGGCACAAGAACAGACCTCAGGACCAATGGAATAGAATTGAAATCCCAGAAAAGAACCTACCCACCTATAGCCATCTAATCTTTCAAAAGGGAGCTAAAAAATTAGAATAGAGGAAAGACAGCCTCTTCACTAAATGGAGCTTGCAAAATTGGTTAACTACTTGTAGAAAACTAATGCTAGATCCTTATCTATCACCCTGCACCAGAATCAACTCCAAATGGATCAAAGACCTCGGATTCAAAGCAGACACTCTGAAAACATTACAGGATGGAATATGAGAAACCCTAGGTCTCTTTGGTGCAGGCCAACATTTTCTTAATAGAGACCCAGAAACACAAGAAATCAAAGAAAGATTGAAGAAATGGGATTACATGAAGTTGCAGAGCTTCTGCATGTCAAAGGACATAGCTAGCAAGATCAATAGAAAGCCTAGGGATTGGGAGAAGATCTTTACTATCTATACAACGGACAAGGGTCTCCTATCTAAAATATACTTGGAACTCAAAATATTAAATCCCCCAACAGCAAATCCTCAAAGAAACAACTGCCCAATATATAAGTGGGATAAAGACTTAAAGAGAAACTTCTCTGAAGAAGAAAGATGGATAGCCAATAGACACATGAAGAAATGCTCAACCTCCCTAGCAATAAAAGAAATGCAAATCAAAACGACATTGTGATACCACCTCACCCCAGTTAGAATGGCAAAAATCAAGAACTCTAATAACAACAGATGCTGTAGGGGGTGTGGACAGAAGGGAACCATACTTAATTGTTTGTGGGAGTGTAAACTTGTTCAACTACTTTCGAAAGTAGTATGGAGGTTCCTGAAAAGACTCCACATAGAGCTCCCTTATGACCCAGCAATCCCACTTTTGGGCATTTACCCAAATGTTTACAAACAAGGCCAAACTAAAGCTACCAGCACAACTATGTTTATTGCAGCATTATTTACCATAGCTAAGATATGGAACCAACCCAGATGCCCCTCAGTAGATGAATGGATCAAGAAAATGTGATATATATACACAATGGAATTCTATGCCTCCGTCAGAAAGAATGACATTGCCCCATTTGTTAGGAAATGGAAAGGCTTGGAAAAGATTATATTAAGTGAAGTAATCCAAGCCCAAGGAAACATAGTTTCCCATAGGTTCCATGGTTTCTCTTATTTGCAATATCTAGTATATGTATGAGTCAACAGAAAAGGTCAGATCAGTTGAAGTTAGGTAAATGAACCCTAAGATACGTATTTAATTTTTTTTTCTTTCATGCATTTGTTTCCTACGTATTTATAAGATTATAACTTTGTTGCTTTGTATGTCCCTCCCCCATAGGATAACCCCTGCTTTCACTGTTTTTGATGTTGGTATAATTTGTGGAGGGGGAGGGGAAAAACAAGTCATTTTAATAAGGATACAAGTGGACCCGTTGCCAAAATGATAAGTACATGTTGTCACGTCGAAAATGAACTTTACAACTTTGGTGCGGAGGGGGGAGGATTCGGTGGGGGTCTAGGTGAGGCTGGGAAGGGATGGGAAAGGTAAACAAAGGAGGAGGCTAAAATGCTTGATAAGAAATGTACTCACTATCTTGCCCATGTAATTTTAATCCCTCTGTACAGTATTTTCACAATAAAAAAACAAAAAACAAAAAAAAAAAACAAAAAAACAAGGTATTTAAGTAGTCAAGCAAAGGACTTCTATTTTACTACTGCATTATACATTTTTTTCTAATGTTGAGTGCCAATAAATAATGGATGTATTAGAAATCTCTTAAAGCTCATATATTGAATAGTGACTTCTCTTACACTATATCATTGTATTTCTCAAATCATATTACGTAGTTTCCTATTTTCTCATTCCTAGAATAATCTGCACATGAAGACATCACTGGTCCTAATTTTCAGTCTGTGCATTTGAATACAAAGGAAAGTCTTTCCTCTGCTCTCTATCAATTACCTACTCTCCAATTAGAATAATTTAAAATAGTAAAAATCAAAAAAGAGAAAATAAATCATGGTGAAAAAACATGTAGGAAATTCACCAGATTTTTCTGACCAGTTCAACCAATGTGAACTATTGGGGAAATACATGGACACCTCATTCCCACTGGTACTCGAAGTCTCTGGTTAGGCAATTCTGATGAAGACAATCAACTAGATGAAAACGTGAGGAATGGTATCAATTGCAAGAAAATAATGGAGAAGAATGCAAGCAAATTTCTTCTTTGGGCTTACTGCAGTGCGGAGATTCCTTTTCAAAAAGGCCTCTCATATGAATACCAGGGATGAGGATAAGTATACTCCTCTTCATCGGGAAGCCTAGAGTGGACATGTAGACATTGTCCATGAGTTGGCAGCTCAAGGCAGATATTCATGCAATAACTGTGAATGGCTTGGCACCCCTGCATAGTACTTTTATGTGGATTAATACCAGAATGGATTTTTTCTTACTTCATCATGATGCAGATACCAATCCCCAAACTAAAGGCCTCTTGATCCCCTTGCATCTTGCTGCTGGGAACAGAAATAGCAAAGATATGCTGTATCTTCTTCTGTTGAACCATTTTTTCAAACCGGGTCTGAAGAATAACTTGGAAGAAACTGCATTTGATATTGGCAAAAGGATAAGTATGTATCACTACCTCTTTGAAGTTGTGGAAGGCTGTACAAATTATTCTCCTACGTAGTAATGGTTTGGTTAAGTTTCTTAAATTTCAAAAGTGCCATTCCATCCTTTGTGTCCCTACAAATATTTTCATAATAAAAAGCAACAGCAATATCTTAATTTAAAAATTCATGGATTCCATGGTATTCTTCCATGTGAATTGCCTCACTTTGATGTCAAAATGTATTCAAGAGTTGTTTGTATGCATCTATAATGATTTCTGAAGAGTTTGTGGTTTTTTTTTTTTTAATTTTAACTTATCTGTTGAAATGAATAGTATAGAAACTAAAGTTATTCCTGGTGCTTGTCTGAAAAAAAGTATATCTAGGTTTGTATAAAGTCCATAATCTATTTCATTATTTTCTAGATATAATACTTTGAAGTCTACATTTTTTATAATATATAGGTTCATTAATAAATGTGTCCTTTCAGATTACATTCCATATAGAAAAAGTTAAGATTCCTTTTTTCCTAGGTCCTTACAGGATTTTATTTCTTTGGAATAAGATGACAATGTTATCTAATTTCAAGTTTTGTAAAGGTTATGCTATGTAAGGGCCTTTCTAAAGTGAAGATTTAATACACTGATGTCAAACTAACCTTTAATTCTATGAATTACATATATTGTTACACTTGTATTTTTGTAATAAACTTTTTCATAACTTTTTCATTTCTTGCATTTGAAGAATGAAAAATATGGAATATTTCACGAATTTTTGTATCATCCTACTGCAAGTGCCATGTTAATCTCTGTATTTTTTTCACTTGGGTAGACCTGCTGCTGAAGCATGTAGTATCCTTTAAATTTAAGTAGTTAATGATGCAACCTTTATACAGGCATATATCCTTGGTTGCCTATTTGTAAAAAGGAATCCTTATTGTTCCTAAAATGTTATTGATCTTATTTCTCTAAATTTCTGTGTATAGTGGCAAAAACTTATATTGTTTGGTTGATTGCTCACATTTGCAATTTTTGTCAATGACTATTTTGTCGTTTTCATTTTTAATTTGATCATATTTTGAAGCCTTTATAGCTAAGTCCAAAGGTCATGGAATTTCAAGTACTTATTTATCAACTGAGTTACCTTTGTGGAGCTAATGGATTCAAAGTAAGCCTTGCTTAAGAGCTACTTCTAAACTTCTGCAGCTTAAAATTTCGCAAAGAAGTCTCACTGATACAAATGTCTTCCTGACCCTTTACCTTCTTCCATGTAGGAACAGACCAACGAGAATATCTTACCCTGACAGCATAGATTGTCTGACTGGACAAAACTAATCTTAGTTACAAGGTTTCATAGAGAGATTAACAGTTCAGACTGAAATGTTCAGAATAGAAGGTATTTTTATCAAAATATAATTGTTTATTATACCTATCATTTCAAAGTAGCTAAAGTCAGGAAGATGAAAAAATTATTCATATGCATGATTACCTAATATTCTGGTCTGTCTACCATCCAAACAGGCAGGAACTTACAGTACTGACTTTCTATCACCAAATATTTCCATAGCTCCTGGAGAAGTCCATAGGTTTCTCCTCGATATTAGTCCTTAAATTAATAATGTTTTAATCACAGTGTTTCCTCTTGCCTCCAGGTTTACAAATGGTAAAGTTTTAGGTCTAACTCTACCAAAAACTGAGGTAGAGAAAATGTAATATTACTTTAAAACAGAGTTGCATTTGATACCCTAACCACAACAGAACAATGCATAACAATTTCCTATATTATAAATACTTATATATTTTATATTTCTACCTGCTGATCTTAAATTTCTAGAATTACGAGAATTAATTGATAATTTGACAAATAAATTGAAATTTATTCCCATAAATAAATTGGAATAGAAATAATTAGGTTTAGAATATATATTAGAATATAAAAAGTATCAAAGCAATGTCTTAGTTATAAACTTGTGATACCTTTACGTGTTCTAGGTCTTCTGAATTCACATAGTAAAAAAAAACAGTATTGTTTTCTCTAATCTATAAGATATTTTACACTGCTGCTGTGTTTATTGTGTTAACTCGCTGGACCCAAAGTGTTTTTCTCCATATTTCTGAAGCATTCTTACTGATTATACCCAAATTTTACTGATATAATGTGTAAAAGCTATTATTCTTCTGTAGTACCCACGGGTCTGAGGATACCAGGTCCCAGTTATCTGCATCATCAGATAACAAGGGCAAGACTTCTGACCTTGGCCCATGCAACATGCTAACGGAAAGTAATTGAAAAGACCCATCTCAATTTCTAATTTCCTACAATATTTCAGGGCCCTAATTCCTTGTAGGAATTAGTAGTAAGCAATTGTGAAATGTAAGGCAACTTAAAATGAAAGATGAGATCACAAAATATGAGAGAAAGTACTATAGTTCAAACTTTCAATTTACAGATGACCAGATGACCAAGCTTTATGAGTAAACAAAATCACAAATGTCACAAATTATTTTTATACCCCTCTCCTAATGATAAATGAAAGATTTCAGTCCAGCATAAGTAGGCCAAAAATAATTCTTGGAATGATAGATCCATAATTGTTCTACCAAGGCTAGGAAAACTTGACTTAGAAGTCAAAAATAATTTAGAAAACCATTAATTGAGAAGATCCTTAGTGCTTCAAAACACTGGTACTTCAGTAAAACTTAGTTCTGTAGTATAAAAATGTTGTCATTCTCAAACCAATGATAACCTACATTTAATCTTCTGAAAGTATATTCCTTTTCAAACAAACTTTTAAAAATCTTATTCACCAAAATAACACTTGACAAGTAGATAATAGTGACTTTAAACTTTTTCAAGTGTAGGAATCAAGTTACAATAGAGATGATTTATTTACCCAGCATAAATGCCAAGGAAGTTCAACCATTGATTAAAATGTAGAAATAGTATCTCCCACCATTTGCGTTGTTCAGTAGGTGCCTTCCAGAAATGTGTTAAATAGACCAGCCTTCCATGATTCAAATCCAAATATTAGCTAATAAATTAAATTTCATCACATAGGAAGGTACATTTTAAAGTCACTAATAGTTGCCTTATCATGTGTTGCCTTATCATAAGTTTTCCCTATCTGTCTAACATAGTAAGGAATATGACTTTAAGTCTTGCATATGGGTACTCATTAGAGATGTGACAAACATAAAATCTGTCTTCTATTTCTATCATATTCCTCTACAGTAGTAAATATTAGTTTTCTTCTTTTTCCAAAACTTATAGGTAGTAGAAAATATCATCCCATGTAAAATAAAATAATCACACACCATTGTACAAAGCCATTTATAAAAACTGGTAGTTAGGTATAAATTCTAAGCGATTTTTAAACTTTCTTGTTGAAGATTAATCTTCTAAAAAGATGAGAATAAAACCATGTCTAGGTGCTACACGTCTCCAGTCTTGCAAATTGTTATTGCATTTCAAGTATATGCAGGATTGAAACTCCATGGAATCTATATAAACCTTTCAAATTATTAACAGACAGTTTAACAGAATGACTATCAGGAAGTCGAAAGCAGAAAAGAATAATAATAAAGACATAAAATGAACGAAAAATGGAAAAGGGGCAAGTACAGCTAGAATACTCAATGTACACATGTAATAAAGGAAGTGGTAAATCTGAAATAAATTTTGGAGAAAGGGTTGGTTCAGATTGATAGAAGGAGAGACTCTGATCCAGGAGCATTTGACAATTAGATGGACATATTTAATTGTTACACACTTGCACAACCTTTTGAAATTCAGTTAAAAACACAACTAAAAAACAAAAACACACAAAAATCACAACCAAACAGCAATATCTATAGTGTATATGTATGACCTCACAAAATTTTAAGCAGTTAATGAAGGGCAGTCTTTGGAAAAGCAAACAAAGCTGTTCAAAGAATGCAGTTTGGGGTAGGGGAGAATTTTGAACAGATATAAATAGACTGTCAAAGGTTATAAATCATCTACATGTACTGCAAATATTTTCTTCTGTGAGTATTCTTTGTCTGAACTGGTTACTCCACTCCTCAGCCACACTTGAAAGCTTGTGAAGATAGAATGGAAGAAACAAGATCAAGAACCCATTACACCACTGGAGAGAAAACAGTCCTCTATGGTTTCTCTCATCTCTCTTAACTACTCTTTTCTCATACTTTTAATAAAGTCAAGTGATTTTGAATTATATCTTTCCTTCTTTTTCAGAGAATTATTGTTTGGTAATTAAATGTCAATTCACAAATTTTGATGTCTTTTTTTTAAAGAACTTTGAATTTAAATTCCACTGCAACCTTGTTTCACACAGTGAGAGTACATTTCCTGGGTAAGGACAATTCTCAAGGGAACGTAAATGATTTACTTCAAGGTTTGTGATGTTTGTTTGTTTAGTGTGAAAATGAGCCATATTCACCCACATTGCTCCCTCTCAGCTAGGTCTCCATGGATTTCTTTGCATGAAAGCCCATTTTCTCAGGCAATTTTAAATTATCTTGATAGGCTAAGTTGTTAAAAAGTTTGAACAATTAAAATTTACCTGTCATAAAATTTAAAACTCTTTTGAAATTCTTTTATCAGTATCGTGAATTCACTAATCCTAATTCCACCTTTACCATCAAAAACAGTTAACATGTGTTTTCATCATATAGTGTCCATGAAACTATTATTTTCCAGTGGATTTGTTATGCGTATATATGACCATATAAGCTGATGCTGAGCAAAATGAACTCCAAGATATGGAGAGATATTTATTTGTGGTTGTTTTTGATGTCCTATGTGATTTCTATTTTCTTTGAGATTTCCCCCTATGGTTTATCCCCTGCTGTGTTTGATTTTGGTACCCTGTGTATTGTGTATACATTTACATTAATTAGGGAAAGGAACAGGAGCAACAAAATGGCGAGACAAATGACAAAGGGCAAACCAATGCAATAGCAATACTCACAAGACAATAAGTTGGAAATGTACATTACAACTTGTGAGAGATATTGGGGTGAAGGAAAAATTGTGAGAAAAATTAGAGAGGGGAAAACAAGTTTGAAAAGTTATGTATTCACTACCTTACAATAGCTGTAACCCCACTTCACATCATTTTCACATTAAAATTAAATATTAAAAATAAGCTGATGAAATAAAATTGTACTGTTTTGGTATTGTAAATATTATTCTTTATGTAGTAACTTTTTTAAAAATCAGTATTATTTGGCATCTAATTTGAATTATTTACCTCTTCTTTATCAGAGGGTAATCAACTTGAATGATATCCAACTAGACAATTTTTTCACAATATACTTGCCAATATTTTGAAAATAGAATAAATTTAGTACTTTCTTATACTAAAACAGAAAACAGTTTAATTCTATGGAAACCCATAACTTTTAAAAGTAAATAAGTTGTTAAGAGGATAGGATGTATGTGTTCTTCAAAATTCCTATGATTAATAACTACTCATTTTCAAATTCTGAACATTCCATACCTGAGAGATTCAAAATATACCTGTTTGCATGTTATGTAATTCTGCAATAGATGCATTTTCCAATGGGGTGTTACAGACTGAGAAGTGAACAAAAAAAGAGCCACATTCTAGTATAGGATAAAACTATGAAGTATGTTATAATTAATTCTTCAAGAGTAGCAGTTGTTTCTCAGATTAAGCTATTATTTCTATGACCATCAATCACAAGATTTATGCCATAAAGTCATCCTACACCAACAGTTTCCAACTTATAGGGTGCACCTCAAAATTCCCTTAATTCACATTAACAATAGCTAATCTCCATTGTGAACATACACTGCAACTCTGCTAATGTGATGCCCTCCGTGTTGTGGAAAGAACACCACAATAAACTGGGTTGCATCATTTTTCCTCCACTGGTATTCTTGCAAATATTATTTATATTTATACTTTTTAACAATTATACTTAATCAGGATACTAAGGTTGGAAGATTACATTTCAAAGCCCACTGAACTAGGCCCTGAGAGGAGACTCCAGCTGGGACAGCTTCTTTATAGGTTTTGTTTTTGTTTTAGGGATTATAGAAAAAAAACAAAATCCTTGGCTCCAACCAGCCCAGTTCTTGGAATGAAAAGAATGCCTCTAGGTCCCCCTCCCCTTAACAACTTCACCCACCTTTTTTCGGTTAAGGACTGACTGATTAAACAGATAGCCAGTAATCCAGCTCATGCTAGCATGGTGGCAACATCCCAAGTTTACTATAAACTCTGCCTTTTTTCACATGCTTACGTTAAACTCCACTAAACTCTTTTGTGTATGTTTACCTTAAGCTCCACTTTACCATTGAATTTGTGAGTCACTAAAACCAAAAGTGATAGGCTGGTTTAAGCAGCCATTATATGACAAAGTGTAATCTCATTGGCGACCTACGTGTGGTCTGGTATGACTGCAATCTTTTGGGTGCGTGAAAATCTCATTGGAAGCCTACGTGACCAGGCTTCACCTTGTGATTTTTACCTTTAAAATCCAAAGCACGTAGGCCACTGGGGGTCGCAGTATCAGCTCCCCATCCTGTGGTGTGGCCCTTGCTGGTCAGTGTAGGAACCTTCTCAATAAAGTTGCTTCTTTAATAACAACTTTGTTGTGGTGGGCTCTGTCACTCCGGATGACTAGGTGGGCTTGTCTGCCTGAGTAGGGGTCTTCCTACTACACCACCCAGGCAGGAAGGTTCCCTAGATTCTTTTCTCCAATAAATTTCTCAGCAAAAGCCAGACAAAAGTGAGCTGTGGTTGAAGTGGTAGGGCAGGAGCCTTGAGAATAAACAGGCTCAGAGACAGTGTCCAGTCCCAGGGTTCAAGCCCTAGGACAAACCAATAAAACAAAAACAAAAATAAAACAATTCCCAAATCTAGCATTTTTCTCATTGTATACAGAGGCACGTAATTAAGGAAATTGCTTCCTGTGTTACATACAGGTGGAAGAAAGAAGATGTCACACAATTATTCTCTTCATACCATGTTATACCAAAGCCACAAAATATTTCCCTTTTTCTAAATTTATAAATTAATTTCATCCATTTGTTGGCAACTCTGTCTACATTATTAACATTATCATTTTATACATGAACTGTTGGATTATCTATTAACTGAGTTCTAATTATAACTCTCATGAAAGAATATTCTAGGCAAATAGAATGCAAGAAACATTTGTAAATTTGTCCATTAAACTCTCTACTTAAAAATAATTTTGTAGTATCCTTTAGAATACGAAATTACAAACAAAACCAAAATATTTATTTTAAATCTAAACTCTAATTTAGCAAGATCTACAAAGTCCTACGTTAGAATAACTTTGCTTTTTCTCCAGGCTTAAGCTTTTGTAATCCTTCATCCTTTCCTTGGAATCTACAACAATGATGATTACTTACTTTTTCAAATTTTGGATGGGAATCATGAGCCATTTTGCATCTAAGAATGTTCTGTAATGAGAGCATTTAAAATACAACTGAAGATTATACATGAGTTGCATTTCAATAGCAAACTTAACTTCTCAAAACATAATGACAAAATTAGCCCAAATTTCCAACTTTGTATTCCTTTCTTGTTTGGTTTGTTTTCTTAATACAAAATTATACTATCTGGTCCAGGGAAGGTATAACTGTGTAATTAAACTATCTAATCTCCTGTCTTAGTCTGAGTGTTAGAATTCTAGCCTTGTATCACATTGCTCCTCCATAATTTCTTGTTTTATTTAATCTAGATACAGAATAGCAATTCTGAACATCTCCAGTAATATTAACCACTAGACAGCTCAGAGTGTTCATGTACTCTTTTGAAAGATGGTCAAACATTTGACACAGGATATGAACATTTTCAGATGCACCTGCAGTGTTCTCTGATTCATTCCTCCATGGATCCGATCCCTGTAATAATGATTACTTGACTCCCTTACTATCTCTGGTCCCTATCTATGTAATATTCTTAAACTTTTTTGAAGAAATTCACTTGAGGACTTTCTAACATTAAAAATGATCACTTGATTGTAGTCTTACTCAGGACATATTTTCTATTGTTTTCTAACTTTTCTACATATTCTGAGATCTGCTTCATTTGTGTATTTGTGTGTGCAAATATAAGTGCTTCTATGTATGTGTATGTCTGAATGTATGTATGCAAAGGCCTCAAGCTCTTATTCAGTAATCTTGCTCATGACTGGTATTCCAATACTGGAGCTATTCTTCCAATCCAGCTTTTGGGTGGTTAATTATAGATAGTTTTTCAAAGACTGTTCTGCCCAGGCTGGATGAAAACTGTACTTCCCAGACTCCTTTACATTCTTAAGTTTTATTTCTCCAGTAGTGTCAACTTACAAAACATTTTGTGAGTGTAAAGGCTAAGCTGTAGCATAAATTTTTAACTCAAGAATTCATATAAAGATAGATGAACATGCACATTACATATGCTGAGTGTACATTGTTAGAAATGTGATCTTAAGCTGGGTGGTGGTGAGATCTTCGGATAGGGTTCAAACCAGTTTGGCAGGAAAGTCCCAGAGACTCTTTTTCCAATTAACTACAAGAAAACTGAAAGTGGCACTGTGGCTCAAGTGATAGAGCATTAGCCTTGAGCTGAATAGCAGAGGGACAGCTCCCAGGTCCAGAGTTCAAGTGCCAAGACCACCACCAAAAAATATATATATATATATATATATATATATATATATATATATATATATATATGTAAAGGAAAGAAAAAAATGTGATCTTATCTAACAGTTCATGATTAGTATAATCCCTGCTCTCTCAGGATGGATTTTTTCTAATTAATTTCATGCTCTTATATCTGATTTGCATTGGAAACTTAATTATGCTTCCATTCTACTCTCTACAAAGTTGCGTGATTAGCAAGCGTGATTTAGAAGGGGAGTGGCCTCATACTTCGTGTTCCATGTAGGAGTAATGCTTTCTCTATAAAACTCTCATAAATCTACATACTGGACTTGGCTTTATTGTTTCAATGTTGTCTTATTTGTAGAATCTTCTATAGTGTATTGAACCCTTACACTTAAACACAAAACTTCTCTTTCTCCTATTATTGCTATTGTTTCCTTACTGTTAACTCATGTACACTTGGAAAATAATATGCAGCACAGACACTCACAAAAAAATGATCTGAGAAACTTCTTCGTATTTAAAATTCGCCTTAATTTATAGAGAACTTCCAAAGTTTGAACTCAATATACTCATGGATAATGTATTTATAAGCAATATAATTTCATATTTTCTCTTTACTAAGTTGTCTCTGAAACACCTGTTACCTCAGGTGATGGTGTCCTTGTGTTATTTCGGTGAAGCAAGAAACATTCATTAGACCTCAGGCAGCACCATAGATTGTTTTTGTAAGTAATTGTTACTGGATGTGGAAACTGATCCCAGGAGAGGAATGGAACATAGAGGATTGACAAAGTTTAAGTTAACTTGTGCTTTCCTTTTTACTGTACAAAAAGAATCCCAAGGCTTGAAGGGAACTCTGTCCCTGACTTTTTCGTGTGTGTTTTTACTCATGTATAACTTTTCTGTAAACGTCTAGTTGAGAGTATTACAAAGAGAAATAAACTGCCATTTGAAGGCTAGCATAGAACAAAAGGAAATAACGTTGATTTAAACATGTTCTGCTGCAGGGACTGGGAAGGTGGCTTAGTGGTAGAGCACTTGCCTTGCATGCATGAGGCCCAGGTTCGACTCCTCAGCACCACATAAGCAAAAAGTAAGCCAGAAATGGTGCTGTGGCTCAAGTTGTAGAGTTGAAGAGCTGAGGGACAGCGCCCAGGCCTAGAGTTCAGGACCACGACTGCCCCCCCACCCCGCATAAAAAAACATTCTACTGCAAATAAACAAAGACATGGAGGTTTTAAAGTGTCTTATGATGGATATTTCACCCCTGAGATGATTCTCTTGTTGCAGGAGTCAATTATCAATTCCTATAGTTTAGTCCTAAATTCTCCAGAGCAATAAGGATTCCAAAAAAGCATCCAGTGAGTATGATCAGCAAAAGGAGCCTCTTCTCAGACCAGTACTCCTTTAAAGAGGGTCACAATGAAATATCTGGGGTTTTTTTGCTTGTTTTTTTTTTTTTTTTTTTTTTTTTTTTAGTTTGTGTTGGTTATGGGGCTTGAACTCATAGGCTGGATCCTGTCCCTGAACATTTTTCTTTCCTGCTCACCTGCCCCCAAAGCTAGTACTCTACTGCTTGAACCAAAACTCCATTTGTGGCTTTTTTGCTGTGTAATTACAGATAAGAGTTTGAAAGACTCTCCTGACAGGGTTGGCTTTTAACTAAGATAGTAAGAAAGCCAAGTGACATCAATTGTATAGACGTCTCTTTTCAAACAAGAAATATTAGATGAAGTTTATTGTAAAGCTAAAAAGCTAATATTTGACTTTTTTTCTTTTTATTTTATTGTGAGAATACCGTACGGGAGGAGATACAATTACTCCGGCAAGATAACGAGTACATTTCTTATTAAGCATCGTTGCCTCTTCTTTGTTTCCCTTTCCCATCTCTCCCCATACTCCCCTTTTCCCCCACCCCATTGTCCTCCCACACCAAAGTTGTAAAGTTCGTTTTTCGACATAACGATTTGCACATCTCATTGTTGCAATAGGTCCACCTTTAACCCTAGTTAAACGATTTGTTTTTAGAGAATATGTCCAGCAAAGAATCCATAACATAACTCTGCAAAAGTAGGTGCATTGAATCATTTTGGAATTAATTTTGTCTTCTTGGGAAGATTATTCATCTTGTAGTTCCTTTTGAGGAAACTTAAAGTCATATTTCACGTTTTTGCTGGTTGTGGGGCTTGAACTCTGAACCTGGGCACTGTCCCTCAGGTCTTCACATAAAGTTGAGCACACTACCACTTTAGCTACAGCACTACTTACGATTTTCTGGTGGTTAATTTAAGATTAGGGTCTCATGGATTTTCCTGACAAGGCTGGGTTTGAACCACAATCCTCTGGTCTCAACCTCCTGAGTAACTATGATTACAGGTGTAAACCACCAGGACCCATTTCATATTTGCATTTATGTGCATTGAGTGACACTGTGTAGACAAAGAATGAAAATATTAACCAAATGATGACATTGCAGCTTTTCAGAAAAATTGAGGTAGCAGTAAACATGTCCTCCTTTTCCATTTTGTTACATTAATGAGTCATGAGCTCTGGGATACTTACATTAGCACCCTGTGACATCTGTATAGGTTTATATATTATCAGGAAATGTTCATAGAGAAATATAGAAAGACTGAGATTTTTAGAAAACAAAGGAGATAAGGTGTGTAAGAACAGCATAGATGGAGATACATTTATCACGCAGAGATTAAGAACTAGCCTAAGAGATTTAGAATGCTAAAGGCAATGAGGAAAAGCCTAGTTGACAACTAGTTCTTCAATAACCAAAAATGGTTCTCTAGACCAGTTTCTGGTATGCATTAGTTACTATCGTTTATTCCTTCCATCTGGAGTTATTCCTTATTTTCTTTCACAACTATTAATTAGCCTCTGCCTTTTTTTTTGCGAAAACTGAACAAAAAGATTTCAAAATCACACTTAGACTACTTTTCACTTTGTGATTAGCAGTGATGACACAAAATCCTGGAATCCTTGAATTTGCAGAATTAATCTTCAGTTGACATCTAAGCACATTCCTGCCATTAATTGCTATGACTTAATGAACAAAGCTTTTTTCAACACAGTATCATAAAATAAGTATAGTACATGAATTAGGGACTATTTTCAGGTGTCAGTATGGAAGGAGCAATTATAAATTTCAAGTATGCATTCTTTATTTTCCATTTAATAATTTTTTTGCCAGTCCAGGGGCTTGAACTCAAGGGTAAGTAATTATTCCTGAGCTACTTTTTTTTTCTCAAGGCTAGCACTCTACCACTTGAGGCACAGCATTCCTTCCAGTGTTTTTCTTTTAATGAGCTACTGAGAAATTGAACCCAGGGTTTCATGCATGCTAGGCAATCACTGTACCATGAAGCCACATTCCCAGAGCCCTAAATGACTTTCTTAAGAAGGCATTACATTTTCATTCCATAACTATGTATCATAAGGTTAGCCAGGTGCTGGAAAATGATGTAGAAAGCAATACAATACAATAAGCCCAGTAGGCTGGATGGACAATGAATTTCATGGTTTAGCCAGGGCACAGTGGGGCTTACCTCAGGGAGCTGTTTCAAAAGTTTTAGCAAAATAGCTCCTGACCCACAGCCCACCTCCAGAATGAGAGGGTCACCTTGGATTCCAGCCACATGGTGATGCTAGGCCCCCTTCTCCAGCACCCATTCAACTAGTTCTTGTGAAAGAGAGAGAGAAAAGTCAGAATTACAATTAAGTCGGGTGCCGGTGGCTCAAAACTCTAATCGTAACTACACAGAGGCTGAGATATGAGGATCATGGTTCATAGCCAGCCCCGGCAGGAACGTGTATGAGACTCTTATTTCCAAAGAACCATCAGAAAACCAGAAGTGGTGCTGTGGGCTCAAGTGGTAGAGCACTAGCCTTTGCCTGAGGAGCTCAGGAACAGCGCCCATGCCTAGGCTTCAAGCCACACAACTGACAAGAAGTGGACTACCTACCACAAGAAGTGGACTGAATAGTACCCATTATCCTAGGGAGCATGGTAGTGAAGTTGAAGTCATAAGTAGTTCCCCTGGCTTCTCTGTGCCTCGGCTTCCCCAGCTGCAAACTCAACACAGTGAAGCATCCCCTTCCTCATGGGGATAGGGTAATGATGAAAGAGAGAAATGTTTTGTTTCATAATCCCCACCTGTTGCACAATTAATAACTGGCCCCACCTGAACCCTTTCCGGGTATCTTCCTATCATTTGCTCACAGAATTGCTGAGAACCTTCTCTGAAGGCCACTCCCTCTGTGCCAAACCATGCTCCAGGGATCCCTCTGTATAAATCCCTTGTTTCCTCAAAACTATCCTATGAGGAGAATGAGGTCTGATGGTTTCGGCCCTACGCAGAGCTTCACCTCTGGTCAAGAATCGGCTGCTGTGGACTAAAAGTTTGGGATAATCCATCTAAATCGATAACTGAGCGTGGCACTACATGTCTACCATCGCATCTACAGAGGACCAGGCCTGGTGGAGCATACCTGTCCCAGATAGGAGGACCTCGATCCAGTCCAGCCAGAGCATATATTGAGTCTCTGTTTCAGAAATGCCCAAGACAGATAGGTGGCTCCTCAGAGCCAGGGAGAGGAAACAAGCAGGTGGGCATGGTGCCCCCAGAGGGGTGTCTGACCCCGGGTAGTGGTGATTTGGGGGCAGCCACTCACCTTTGCTGCTGGGAGAAGCTGCTGAAGGCTGCTCCAGTTGGGGCAAGCAGCAATGGCATCGGCATTGCAAACACATGGGCCAAGAGTAGAGAACCAGGGCCAGGGACCAGGTCAGGGCTTTAGGTGGGCTGGCAGTGCACCATTGGCTGAGGTTTGAAATCCCACACCTTCAGAAGGGGGGAGGAAGCCGGGGTGTAGGCAGGCATCTCAATTTCCTACTATACTCCAAAGTCGCTTGAGTCTCTTCCTCACCACTCAGCCACCTCTCCCTTCCTCAACTGCTGGTAGTGTTGTAAACTAATAGAGGGAATCCGGGTGCTACTGGGCAGCATGAAATGTGGGCGTGGCCACAATTCTTGTATCCCATTGGTCAGAAAGAACCATGAAAGAATGGGGGTGTGGCCAGAATCCTGTGATGAAAGCAGCATGGGCGGAGTCACAAAGACAGCAGCTCCCCCAGCCCTTTTCCTAGGGACCAATGTCCAATTCAGTTTGAGACAAGAGGGTGATCTCATTTAGCTGGATGGCTGCACAGATTGTTGTGTCTGTCTGTTTGTTGTCAGACCTGGACCTTGAACTCAGGATCTGGGCACAGTCTGTGAGCTGCTTTTGCTCAAGGCTCGCCCTCCACACTGGAACCCAGGGCTTCTGGCTTTGTTGACACTGAAGTTGGACAGGCGACTCAAGGACATTCCTGCCTAGGATGAGTTTGACCATGATCCTCCCATCACAGCCTTGTAAGTATCAAGGAGGACTGCTGAGACCCACTGCTGCCTGCCTAATCATTTGTCTTGTTGATATTCTTGGACAGACTGGTAAGTACCCTATCCCAAGGTTGAAGTGGCAGGAGCTGGAGCCCACAGTTGGAATCCTGGTCCTGCCACCTCCAAATGGCAGGAGATCCTAAGGAACTCATTCCTATCCATATGAATACCAATGGAATGTCATGTATGTTTTGATTGAATGGGCAGTTCTTGAATGATTCTAGGATAAAATTATACACAATTATATTATAGGACACTGATTGATTTTAGTTAATTCTTTATTAAGCATTTAAAAGTCACATTCATAAAATGGAGGCATAATGAAATATCTAAGAATTGGGCCTCACATACTGCAAAGGTGCCATTTTTCTGCCAGGACTGGGATTGGAACTCATGTCTTGGTAACTCTGTTGCACTGTGTGGGAATGGGAAGTTGGCCTCCTTGAAGTCAAGAAATTCAGGTCTGCTCCTTGGGCCTGAATTAGATCCCCACCATTAGAAAACATCCTATTCATGTACAATTTACATATATGATTTATATATATATATATATATATACATATATATATATGTTGACTCCATATTGCATTCAGTGTAGTTATTTTATTTTTTTTGTTTTATTCATGTATTAACCTGTTATTTTATTGACTATTATGGAACATAAAACATTGATTACATTGATTACACAGGATGTATGTCTGCATATGTATTCCACTTCATACCTGACACCCAGGACTTTCACAGAAAAGGAACACATGTGTCACCATCATCTTCTTACTCCACGATTCATTTTTGGGAGTGCTGGCGTCTGAACTCAAGGCATACAAGCCTACAAGGCCCAATTCATGAATGGGTGAGTGTTAGCATGCCATCCTGGGCAAATTGAGCTGACAGGCTGTTCCCAGACCTCAGATCAATCACCAAGGGTTACCAAAATAAGAAAAGATTGACATGCAGATGGAAGTACTCTAATAAATATATCTTTATAGAGTGTCAGAGATGCCTATACATTATTCAGTTATATAGACTACATTCTTACCAATTCCTGGGTATTAATACTCCGTCCATGTAATTAATGTAATGTAATTAATTAATTGTATTCATCCTTAAATTATTAATGAAATCAGTGCTCTGATATTATTGTGTCCCTTTAAGTAATAATATTCTTTCAATGCTTAATAAATATTAAATAAAATCAATCAGCCTCCTGAAATGAAGCTGTCTAATTTTATAGGAGCATCATTTATCATCAATTCATTCAACCATGAAATTGACAACATTTCATTGTTAATGCTATGGATGGGAACCATTTTCTTAGTATCTCCTGCCATGGGTTGGTGTCAGGACGGGGATTCGAAATCAGGGCCTATGTTGCCACGTAGCAATGAAAGGTGAATTACCCTTTGCAACAGTGTCATTCAGACCCATGAGGGTCACCATGCAAAGGTAGAAAACAGAAAAAGGCCATATTTTTTCTGTGCATTGCTTTCCCTGCAAGGCCTGGGGGTCTAGGGACCCAGGAGGAGCTGTAGGTCTAGTGGCTGCACCCCAGGGAAGGGTGATCAAAGCTGAGGCCGAGTTGCCACGAACAGACGTCAAGCACCATATTGAGAAAAAGAAAATCTAAACATTTAGCTCCCTGGCTTGCAATTCACGCTGTTTATTCTTCGAGGCTTTGGATTTGAACTCAGGATCTGGGTAAATCTGGAGCAATGTGGATGAAGGGGAAGATCACCGTACTTGAAGATAAGAAACTCATGCCTGTTCACTAGTCCTGAATTCAAGCTCCATCCCTGGAAACATACTATTTAGATACATTGTAAAGATAGGATTTATACTTAGCTATAGATGTTCAGTCCATACATGTTTTGTGTGGTTGTTCTTGTATTTTTTGTTTTATTCATTTATTTATCATTGATTGTACTGTGTACATTGATGACATCTTATCACAGAGCATCTAGATTTATAGAAATGTTCTCCATCATACCAGGATTCTAAGGGTCCGCGAGGATATTCAGAAAAACGGAAAACAAGTTTGTTGGTAGTGCTGGGATCTTAACTCAGGGATTAGTAGGACCAATTGGCCAATAAGTCAAGGTGATCACATTATCCTGTGAGCAACTAATGAGCTAGGCCATTCCCAGGATCTGACATTCATCGCTAGGGTGGTCCACTATCATCATAAGTTCATAATTTAACCATACGATCTATATTGACATATATGTGTGTATAGCATCTTGTGTTCGGTGAACTTCTTCTCCTTATTTTGGATGTACTTCATGGTATTGTGTATTTTACTAAGTATGTTGACAGGATGACATTGATGACAACCTGTTCCCATGGTTATAGGGTTGCCTATGAATTCCCCTTCCTAGTTGATACTCAGGACTTTCACAGGAGAGGAAACTGTGTGCAACAACTGTCTTCTGACATCAGGATGAATCTTTTGTTAGTGCTAGGATTTGAACTCAGGTTTAGATAGCTCTTTGCACTGAGGGAGAAGGGGAAGCTCACCATCGTTGAAAACTAGAATATCAGGCCTGGTCCAGGGCCTGATTTGAAACCCCAGCACTCGACAAAATAGCAAGCCCACCTTTTTTAAACATAGGACCTCTCTTTACCTACAGGTGTGGTATGCATCTTGCATTCAGTGTAGTTATTCTTTTTATTATTTGTCTTATTCATGGATGTATTGTGTATTTTATTGTGTATGGTGACAGATATAACTGTGCTGATATGGATGACAACCTATTCCCATGGCTATAGAATTGCTTATATAGCATTTTCCATCCTCAATGAGACCCAGGACATTCACGGAACAGGAAAACATGTCCAACCCTAGGCTTTTCACATAAGAATGAATCTTTTGGCAGTGCTGGAATTTGAACTCAAGACCTAGCAGGCCCAATTGGTGAATGGGTCATGGTGAGCACACCAGCCTGTGAACCACTAAGGAGGTAGGCCGTTCCTGGGACCTGAGATGGAGTCCTGGTGGGAGCCAATATTGTCATAAATTCATAATTATACAAAGGATCTATATTTCCAAACAGGGGTGGGCAACATCTTGCGTTTGGTGTAGTCATACCCTCTTTATTTTGTGTCTTATTTATTGATGTATTGTGTATTTTCTGGAGTATAGGTTGACAGATATAACTGTAGTGAACTGGATGACAACCTATTCCGATAAGTATAGAGTTGCCTACAGCTTCTCTATCCTAGCTGAGACCCAGAATTTGCACAGCACATGAAAACAGGTGCAATGACTGGCTTTTCACATCAGGGTGAATTTTTGGCAGTGTTGGGATTCGAACTCAAGGCCTAGGAGGCCCAACTGCCCAATGGGTCCATGTGATCACACCAGACAGTGAGCCAGGAAGCAGCTGGGCTGTTCCCGGGAACTGAGATCGAGCCCCAGGGAGGCCAAAATAGTCCTCAACGCATCATTGAAACATGGGATGTAAATTCGCATCAGTGTGTGTACTGCATCGTACATTAAGTGAAGTTATTGTCTTTAGTTTGTATGCTATTCATGGATATTTTGTGTATTTTCTTGAGTATATGATGACAGGTATAACTCGGCTGACATGTATAACAACTTATTCCCATGACCACAGGGTGGCCCATGCATTCTCCATCCTAGCTGAGACCCAAGATTTGCACAGGAAAGCAAAACAGGGCAATGATTTGCTTCTGACATCAAGATGAATCATTTGGCGGGTCTGGGATCTGAACTCAGGGCCTAGCAGGCCAAATAGGTGAATGAGTCCACATGAGCACACCAGCCTGTGAGCCATGGAGAAGCTAGGTGTTCCCAGTAAAAAGAAATAATCTTATAAATATGTTGGAAACAATTGCAAGACAGAAAAGAAGCATTTAAATACTTATCTTGGGGTTCATTTCACCTATTATATTGATCTGGTTTAATCAATTCTCTGCCTTCTCTACCAGATTATTTGAAGAAAACAAAAGATAATTGCACTGCGAAGTAATTTAGAGAATTAATTCATATGGTTTACTTTTAATTTCTGAGGTAAGTACTTGGATTCAAATTCAGAGCCTTGCATTTGCCAGGCAGGCATCTGACCACTTGAACCATGCCACATCCAGCAATTTTTGCTTTGATTGTTTTTGAGAAAGAATCTTGTATTTGTTTATTCCTAGGATACATGGATAGTTAACTTCCTAGTTTTTTGTTCAAAATAGGTAGGATGACAGCCACACATTGGCATACCCAGCTTTTATTGATTGAGATGGAGGTCTCTTGTATGTTTTCCAGCTTGACCTTGAACGGAACTGCAACTATCGACATTTCCATTTTCAGAGTAGCTAGGATTATAGGTATAAACCACCTCATTTGACTTATTATATATGTTTATGAAAATTCAGAAAGTATGAGAAAATCCTCTAGAGTTATTAACCATATCCAGATTCTAGGTAATACACTAATGATTATTCTGTCAAAAACTTTTTGACATTATTCTGACAAACATTTAAAAAAATTTTTTTTTGCAAAATACCATACAGAGTGATTACAATTACATGGGCAATGTAATGAGTACATTTCTTATCAAGCATTGTTGCCTCCTCCTGTTTCCCCTTCTCATCCCTTCCCATCTCCCCTCTCCATCCCTGCAACACCCTGCCCCTGGCAAAAGTTAAGTTTCTTATTGGACAAAATGATTTATATAGGTCATTGTTGCAATGGGTCCAATGTATCCCTATTTAAAGGTTTGTTTTTGCCCATACCCTCCACAAATTATACCAACATCAAATAAAATGGAATCAGGGGTTATACCATGGGGGAGGGACATATAAAGCAACAAAGAAATAATCTTATAAATATGTTAGAAACAATTGGAAGAAAGAAACAAAAACATTTCAATACTTATCTTGGGGTTCATTTCACCTAACATGAGCTTAAGTTACCTTTTCTGTTTGTCTCAAAATTATACTAGTTATTGCAAATAAAGGAAACCATGGGACCTATATTTTTGGACCTGGCTTAATTCACTTAATTTTTTCCAAGTCTTTCTACTTCCTAACAAATGGGGTAATATCATTCTTTCTGATAGAGGCATAGAATTCCATTGTGTGTATCTACCACATTTTTTATATCCATTCATCTAATGAGGGGCATCTGAGTTGGTTCCATATCGTACCTATGATAAATAATGTTGCAATAAACATAGTTGTGCTGGTAACTTTAGTATGGTCTTGTTTGTGATCATTTGGGAAAATGCCCAAAAGTTGGATTGCTGGGAAATAGGGGAGCTCTATGTGGAGTCTTTTGAGGAAACTCCATAATACTTTCCAAAGTGGTTGAACAAGTTTACACGCCCACCATCAATGCAGTAAGATTCCCTTCTCTCCCCATGTCTTCCAGTATCTGTTGTTATTAGAGTTCTTGATTATAGACATTCTAACTGGGCTGAGGTTGTACCTCAATGTTGGGTTGAATTGAATTTCTTTTATAGCTAGAGAGGTTGAGCATTTCTTCATATGTCTATTGGCCATCCTTCTTTCCTCTTCAGAGAAGTTTCCCTTTAAGTTTTAGTCCACTTATTTATTGGTCAGTTGTTTCTCTGAGGATTTGTTGTTGGGACATCTAATTTTTTGAGTTCCAGGTATATTTTAGATATGAGACCCATGTCCGTTGTAAGGCTAGTTAAGATCTTCTCCCAATCCATGGGCTTTCTATCAATCTTGCTAGCTATGTTCTTTGCCTTGCAGAAGCTCTGCAATTTCATGCAATCCCATTTGTCCAACCTTTCTTTGATATGTTGTGTTTCTGGGTCTCTATTAAAAAAATTTTGGCCTGTGCCAAGGAGTTCTAGTTTTTCTCCTATTCCATCCTGTAATGTTTTCACTGTGTCTGCTTTGACTTGATCAATTTGGATTGGTTTCTGGTGCAGTGTCATATATAAGGATCTAGCTTTAGTTTTCTACAATTGATTAACCAATTTTGCCAGCACCATTTACTGAAGAGACTGTCTTTCTTCCATTCTAATTATTTAGGTTCCTCATAGAAGATTAGATGGCTATATATCTGTAGGTTCAATTCTCTTCCATTGGTCCTGAGGTCTGTTCTTGTGCCATTACTAAGTTGTTTTGATTACTAGCAGAGTTTGAAGTTTTGTATTGATATACCTCCACTTTTCTTTCTCTTAATGATCTTTTATGCTATTCAGTGTCTTTTGTTGTTCCCTATGAAATTTTGGATTGTCTCTTCTATTCCTTGAAGAATGAATTTGGGATATTGTTAGGTATTGCATTGAATTTGTAGATAGCCTTGGGAAGTATTGCCATTTTCATGTTGTTGATCCTTCCAATCCAGGAGCATGGGAGTTTTTGCCATTTTCGAAGTTCTGTTTTGATTTCCTTTTTCAGATTTGTAAAGTGTTCATCATAGAGGTCCTCCTCTTCTTTGGTTAAGTTAATTCCTATATATTTTATTTTTTGTGTGTGTGGAGCTATTATGAATGGAGTTGCTTTCCTGATTTCAGTCACACTTTTCTTATTGTTGGCATACAGAAAAGCCATTGATTTTCAGGGCTAAATTTATGCCCTGCTACTTTGCCCAAGTTTCGAATAAGCTTGAATAATTTGGGAGTGTAGTCAGTGGGATTCTTTAAATACAATATCATGCCATATGCAAAGAGGGAGAGTTTTTCATCATCTTGCCCTATTTGGATCCATTTTATGTTTGCATCTTGTCTTATTACTGTATCTAGGCATTCTAATACTAGATTGAAGAGAAGTGGCGAGAATGGACGTCCTTGTCTCATTCCTGATTTAAGAGGAAATGGCTTCAGTTTTTCACCATTAAGTACAGTGCTGGCTGTAGGGTTGTCATATACAGCCTTTATTCTATTGAGGAAATGTTCCCTGGATTCCTAATTTTTCCAGAGTTTTTATTATCAATGGGTGTTGAATGTTGTCAAATGCTTTTTCTGCATCTCTTGAGACAACCATGTGTGTTGTTATCCTTGCTCTTGTTGATGTGATGAATTATATTAATTGATTTGCATATATTGACCCAGCATTGCATCCCTGAAATGAATCCTGTTCGATCGTGGTGTATGATTTTTTGGATGAATTGTTGAAGTCGATTGGCCAAAATTTTGTTAAGAATTTTGAATCAATGTTCATCAAAAAAATGGGTCTATAGCTCTCTTTCTTTGATGAGTCCCTGCCTGGTTTTGGGATAAGGGTTAGGATGTCTTCCTAGAATGAGTTCGGTAGTACACTTTCTCTTTCAATTTCATTGAAGGGCTATTGGTGAGAGTTCTGCTTGGAAGGCCTTGTAGAATTCTGCTGTAAACCTTTCTGGTACTGGGCTTTTCTTAGTTGGGACTTCTCTTATTGCTGTTTCTATCTCAATTTTTGATATGGTCCTGTTAAAATGTTTTAACTCATCTTGTTTTAGTTTCGGCATGTCGATATTTTCTATGAAAAGGTCCATTTCTGGCAAGTACTCAAACATATTAGCATAGTTTTGTTAAGTATTCCCTTTTACTTTTCTTAATCTTGGTTATTGCTCTGGTGATGTTTCCATTCTCATCTCTGAGTTTATTTATTTGGGTGAGTTTTCTTCTTTTTCTGATAAGATTTGCTAAGAGTCTGTCAATTTTGTTAATTTTTTTTCTAAGAACTAACTCTTTGTTTTGTTGATGCTCTCTATGTTTCTCTTAGATCCTAATTCACTTAATTCTGATTTAATTTTAATTATTTCTTTCCATCTCCTGGATTAGGGTTTATCTTGCTGCTCTTTTTCAAGGAGGTTCAGATGTCTCATTAAATTGTTGGTTTTAGATCTCTCCAATTAGTTGATTTAGGTACTCAAAGCTATAAACTCGCCTCTGCCTACTGCCTTTGCTCTGTTCCAGAAGAACTGGTAATTTGTGTGCTCATTTTTGTTGAATATCGTGAACATTTTAGTTTCCTTTCTAATCTCTTCCCTGACTCACTGGTGATTCAACAGTGTGTTGTTCAGCCTCCATATGTTACAGGACTTTCTTTGGTTGTTTTTGGTGTTGAGGTATAATTTTATTCCCTTGTGATGTGAGCCAATGTAAGGTATAATTTCAATGTTTCTGAATTTGGACAAGATTGCTTTGTGACCTAAAATGTGGTCTATTTTGGAAAATGTTCTATGTTTTGCAGAGAAAAACGTGTATTCTGATGCTGCTGGGTGAAATATTCAATAGGTGTCTATTAAATCTAGTTGATATATGCTGTTGTTGAGATCAGCGGGTTTAGACTTGAGCTGAAGAGCTGAGGAACAGTGGCCAGGCCCAGAGTTCATGCCCCACAACAGACCAAAAAAAGCCCTCTGCCACATCTGCCTTGCTTGCTTTGACTTCCCTCATGTTGGCATACTAGGAGGCCAGCATAAGATGAAGCTCCAGAAACCTTTTGGATTGAAAAAGAAACCACTGCATGGGAAGTGAGGGGTTTTAAAACAGATTGGGAGCTGAACACAGGCAGGAGTGCTCATGACTTCAGCCTCAGTTGTCTTTTGAATCATTGCCCAGTTACCAGCTATAAGTTTTTGCTCCAAAATCAATGTGGCAAAGTCTGCAATTCTTATTGACTCATCCACATACACACACCTAGTTAGGCATCCAGAATGACTTAAAATGTAGATTTCCTAAATCAGAGAAATCTGTACCAGAGTAAATGGGCAGAAAGAACTTCACTTAATCAAGTTCAATTCATTTTTACTTGCTTATAATTTAACTGAGAGTACAATATCAAACTAACAAGCTTTCATAAAATCAAAATATCCAAGCAACTACATTTTACAGGAAGTAAATATTCACAGTACAAATCAGAATTTCTGAAGAGGTTGTGCTCTCAGAAAATAAGGAATTAGGGTTTAGGACACATGTCAGACACATTTCACACACAACAGCGTCAAAATTAAATTCATTACCACAGGTGGCAAAAGGTGCTTACTCTCAGCATGTAAGCACATTATCATTGTTTTCTGGTCCTTAGTAAAAAAGATGGAGGAGTTTGATATCCCTTCTCAATTTCAATCTTCAAATTCACATTTTCTTCGTCATTTATCTCACACACCTGACAATACAGACTGTGTATTTAAACCAGTGTCTTCTGGGCATCTGGCAGCAAAATAGGAAGAATGAAACAGGCTAAAGGAAGCTTGATTGTTCAGGAACAAATCATGTTTGTACTTCTGCTTTTTCTTTTTAATTGTGAAAATACCGTACAGAGAGGTTACAATTACCTTAGCAAGGTAATTAGTACATTTCTTATCAAGCATTGTTGCCATGGAAAGACTTGATGGCACAGCTAAGCTAATTTGGGAGTGCTTGTCCTTTCCAGCACCCAGGTGGGAAGATAGTTAGTTGGGAGGGGAGAAATGTCTTAGAGTTTCAGAAAAGCCAAAAGAATTGTGCATGGTTTTTCTTCTCAGAATAAAACCTTTAAATAAGATACATTTTTCTCTTCACAAAAGAACTATACAGTAGTCCCTTTCACTGTAATTTCCCCTTCTGTAGTTAGTTACATGTGCTGAACTGTGCTCTGAAAAGATTACATTGAAAAACATCTCATATTTTGAAAGAAACCACTTTCACATAATACCTTTTTTTTTGTTTTTTGGGGGGTTCTTTTGGAGGTAAAATTTCACTGTATATCTCTTTGATTGCTTTCCTGCCTAGGCTTCTGTTTCCTGGAATTACAGGTATGCACTTCCACATCCATTTCACATTACTAGATTTTTTTTACAGTATATTGTTACAATTTTTCTACTTTTATTATTTATTGTTATTATTGTCTTACTGTACCCAATTTATAAGTGAAGCTTTATTGTAGCTATATTTGTCTGGGTAAAAGCATAAAATGGTCATCTTGGTATTTACAGTGTTGCTCCCAGAACTGATTGAGTATACTAAAATCAGCATAGGCTCTAGTCCCATATAGAAAATAGCATAGTATATCATACAAAGTAAGTTACACTTTAAATCACATCAAGGTTATATATATTACCAACATACATGTAACAGTATGTAAATAGTTGCTCTACTGAATGTTTGGGGAACACATTTTTTCCAGAATATTTTAAATTTCTGGTTGATTGAACACCTAGATGTGGAAATTCTAGATACTGAGGGTTAACTCTACAAAGTACTTCATTGATTTTAGGTATGAACATGAAATGTATATAAAGAGGCTAAACAGGAACTACTGTAAAGATCAAAATTAAACTTGAAACTCTTATTTTGCCATAATTATTCATTAAATAAAATGTGCATAAATATAATTCTGTACCTTTTCCTCCTCCTCCTCCTCCTCCTCCTCCTCCTCCTCCTCCTCCTCCTCCTCCTCCTCCTCCTCCTCCTCCTCCTCCTCCTCCTCCTCCTCCTCCTCCTCCTCCTCTTCTTCTTCTTCTTCTTCTTCTTCTTCTTCTTCTTCTTCTTCTTCTTCTTCTTCTTCTTCTTCTTCTTCTTCTTCTTCTTCTTCTTCTTCTTCTTCTTCTTCTTCTTCTTCTTCTTCTTCTTCTTCTTCTTCTTCTTCTTCTTCCTTCTTTTTCTTCGTGCTGAAGTTCCAGCGCAGAGCCTTGCATATGCTAGGCTTGATCACTAACACAGTTGTACATCCCAACACTCTAGAGATTCTAAAAAGCTAGTTTGAGAATTTCACAATGTTTAAGAATGAACATAAATTTTCCTTTTCCTTTCTAGGCTCCCTAACAGGGAAAAGTGGGGTGGGTGAATAAATGGGACAGTTACCTAGGGAAAATTTTGCTGATTATCATATTTTTTTTCATATGGCATTTAAAAATATATCACCATATAATTTAAATCCTAGTTTTAAAATTTCTTTATAGGAACAAAGACCAACTAAATTTTTTTTCGTTTTTATGTATAAAGTTCACAATGCTGTCTCTATAAGAATCTTTTAAAACATTCTTTTGACATGACTTCTACAATCTACAACGAAGTAAAATTGAAGTCTACATATTAAATATTCTAATCATCATATGAAATAATTAAGAAGGGCAAATCAATAGCAACAATGAAAACTATGTCAAACACAATAACAGGACAATTACCCATCAAACAGTTGCTTATCATCTTTGAGAACAACAGTCTGAGAATGTGCAGAATTACTGACAGGACAATGTTTGAATTCAAAGGAAAGAGGAAAACCCTTAAAATATTGAAAGAAAAACATGTACCAATATGTCATGCTTGTAATCCTAGATGTTCAGGACGCTCATTAATGGCTAAAGAAAAGCGAGAATAAACTAGATAACATCAGATGATAATCTTTCATAATTCAAAGGATACTATAACAGAAGTGAAAATATATCCAACAGATACAGGGCACATATTTGTTAATGCTACAATGATCCTCAGTCTTAAGTATTTTTATATCTTATACTTCTCTCTCCATATATATTTTTTGGGGTCCGATCATGGGGCTTGAACTCTGGGCCTGGGCGCTCTCCATCAGCTCTTCAGCTCAAGGCTAGTGCTCTACCACTTGAGCCACAGCGCCACTTGTGGATTTTTTTTTCTTTTCGCTTATGTGGTGCTGAAGAATTCAACTCAGGGCCTCAAGCATGCAAGGCAAGCACTCTACCACTGAGCCACCTTCCCAGCTCCTAATTCTATATATTTCTGAATAGTTTATTTCTTTTTGTTTAATTGTGAAAATACTGTACAGAGGGCTTACAATTACATGAGCAAAGTAATGGGTACATTTTTTATCAAGCATTGTTGCCTCCTCCTCTCTCTCCCTTTCACAACCATTCTCATCCCCCCACCACGTGTCCCCCTATGTTCCCCTCAGGCCAAAGTTGTAAAGTTCACTTTTCAACATAACGACTTGTATAGCTCATTGTTGCGATGGGTCCATCTGTATCCCTATTTAAACTATTAGTTTTTTCCCTTCCCCTCCACAAATTATACCAACATCAAATAGAGTAAAAACAGGGGTTATATTCTGGGGGAGGGACATACAAACCAACAAAGAAATCATCTTATGAATGTTAGAAACAATCACAAGAAAGAAAGAAAAAACATTTGAATACTTATATTGGGGTTCATTTCACCTAACATCAACTTATCTGACCGTTTCTGCTTGTCTCCCAAATATACATTATTGCAAATAAGGGAAACCATGGGACCTATGTTTCATTGGGCCTGACTTACTTCACTTAAATAAATTTTTTCCAAATATTTCCATTTCCTAATAAATGGGGCAATGTCATTCTTTCTGATAGAGACATAGAATTCCATTGTGTATATATACCACAGTTTCTTCATCCATTCATATACTGAGGGGCATCTGGGTTGCTTCCATATCTTACCTATGTTAAATAATACTGCAATAAACATAGTCGTGCTGGTAGCTTTAAAATAATCATGTTTGTATCATTAGGGTAAATGCTCAAAAGTGGGATTGCTGGGAAATAAGGGAGCTCTATGTGGAGTCTTTTGAGGAATCTCCATACTAATTTCCAAAGTGGTTTTACACTCCCACAAACAATAAACTAGGGTTCCCTTCTGTCCACATACCATACAGAATCTGGTGTTAGAGTTCTTGATTATAGCCCTACTAACTGGGGTGAGGTGGAATCTGAATGTTGTTTTGATTTGCATTTCTTTTATAGCTAGGGATGTTGAGCATTACTTTATGTATCTATTGGCCATCCTTCTTTCCTCGTCACAGAAGTTTTTCCTTAAGTCTTTAGCCCACTTACTTATTGAGCAGTTGTTTCTGTGAAGATTTGTTGTTAGGGGATTTAATTTTTTGAGTTCCAGGTATATTTTAGATATGAGACCCTTGTCCGTTGTATGGCTAGTGAAGATCTTCTCCTAATCCTTGGGCTTTCTATTCATCTTGCTAGCTTCATCCTTTGCCATGCAGAAACTCTGCAATTTCATGCAATCCCATTTGTCCAACCTTTCTTTGATTTGTTTTGTTTCTGGGTCTCTTTTAAAAAATTTTTGACCTGTGCCAAGGAGACATAGAGTTTCTCCAATTCTATCCTGTAATGTTTTCAGAATGTCTGCTTGGACTCCAGGTCTTTGATCCATTTGGAGGTGATTCTGGTGCAGGGTGATATATAAGGATCTAGCTTTAGTTTTCTACAAGTAGTTAACCAATTTTGCCAGCACCATTTACTGAAGAGGCTGTCTTTCTTCCATTTAAATTTTTTAGCTCCCTTATGACAGATCAGATCGCTATAGGTGTTTAGGTTCATTTATGGATTTTCAATTATATTCCATTGTTCTTGAAGTCTGTTGTTGTGTCAGTATCAAGCTGTTTGAAATTTGGTAATGATTTTCATCCAGCACTTTTCTTTCTGCTTTTGATGATTTTTGCTATTTGGTGCATTTTATTGTTACATATGAATTTTTGGATTGCCTCTTCCACTTCCTTCAAGAATGAGGTTGGAATATTGATAGGTGTCGCATTGAATTTGTAGATAGCCTTTGCAAGTATTTTCACGATGTGGATCCTTCCAATCCAGGAGCATGGGAGGTTTTTCCACTTTCTAATTTCTGTTTTGATTTCCTTTCTCATGTTTTTAAAGTTTTCATCAGCCAGGCACTGATGGTTCGTGCCTGTAATCCTAGCTACTCAAGAGGCTGTGATTGGAGGATCATGGTTCAAAGCTCGCCAGGGCAGGAAAGTTCATGAGACCCTTATCTCCAATAAACCACTAGAAAACCT
Source organism: Dipodomys merriami (assembly GCF_024711535.1). Lineage (NCBI taxonomy): Eukaryota > Metazoa > Chordata > Mammalia > Rodentia > Heteromyidae > Dipodomys > Dipodomys merriami. Next base: position 66,868 of record NW_027202979.1, on the reverse strand, counting down.
GAAGTGGTGCTGTGCCTCAAGTGATAGAGTGCTCGCTTTGAGCTGAAGAGCTGTCGGACAGCACCCAGGCCCACAGTTCAAGACCCATAACTGACAAAAAAGAAAAAAGTTTCATCATAAAGATCCTTCACTTTTTGGTTAATTCCTAGGCGTTTTATTGGGGGGAGGTTATGACAGATAGAGTTGTTTTCCTTGTTTCAGCCATACTTTTCTTATTGTTGGATTACAGAAAAGCCATTGTCTTTGAGGGTTAATTTTATACCTGGCTACTTTGCCAAAGTTTTGAATCATTATGAGTAATTTGGGAGTGGAGTCCATGGGATTCTTTAAATACAAGATCATGTCATTTGCAAAGAGGGAGAGTTTTACTTCATCTTTCCCTATTTGGATCCATTTTATGTTTGCATCTTGTCTTATTGTTGTAGCTTGGCATTCTAATACTAAATTGAAAAAAAAAGTGGAGAGAGTGGACATCCTTGTCCTCTTCTTTTTTTATTGTGAAAATACCCTACAGAGGGGTTACAATTACATGCGCAAAATAATGAATACAATCTTATCAAGCATTGTAGCATCCTCCTTTGTTTCCCCTTCCCATCTCTTCCCATCCTCCCCCCGTGTCCACCCAATCCTCCCCCCCCTCGCACCAAAGTTTTAAAGTTCGATTTTGACATAACGACTTGTACATCTCATTGTCGCAATGCAATGGGTCCACCTGTATCCTTATTTAAATTATTTGTTTTTTCCCTTCCTCTCCACTAATTATAACAACATCAAATACAGTGAAATCAGTGGTTATACTGTGGGGGAGGGACACACAAAGCAACCAAGAAATAATCTTACAAATGTGTTAGAAACAATCACATGAAAGAAAAAAAAAAACACTTGAATACATATCTTAGGGTTTATTTCCCTAACATCAACTTATCTGACCTTTTCTGCTTGACTCAGACATACACTAGATATTGCTAATAAGGGAAACCATAGGACCTATGTTTCTTTGGGCCTGGCTTACTCACTTAATGTAATTTTTTTCCCAAGGCTTTCCATTTCCTAACAAATGGGGCAATGTCATTCTTTTTGATGGAGGCATAGAATTCCATTGTGTGTATATACCACATTTTCTTGATCCATTCATCTACTGAAAGGCATCTGGCTTGGTTCCTTATCTTACCTGTAGTAAATAATGCTGCAATAAACATAGTCGTGATGGTAGCTTTAGTGTGGACTTGTTTGTGAACATTTGGTTAAATGACGCACAGGCCGTAATTTTCTTAATAGAGACCCAGAAAGACAACAGATAAAAGAAAGGTTGGATAAATGGGATTGCATGAAATTGCAGAGCTTCTGCATGGCAAAGATCATAGCTAGCAAGATCAATAGAAAGCCCACGGATTTGGAGATGATCTTCACTATCCATACAATGGACAAGGGTCTCATATCTAAAATATACCTGGAACTCCAAAAAATTAAATCTCCCAACAACAAATCCTCGAAGAAACAACTGCCCAATAAATAAGTGGGCTAAAGACTTAAAGAGAGACTTCTCTGAAGAGGAAAGAAGGATGGCCAATAGACACATGAAGAAACGCTCAGCCTCCCTAACCATAAAAAATGCAAATCAAAACAACATTGAGATACCACCTCACTCGAGTTAGAATGCCTAAAATCAAGAACTCTAATAACAACAAATGCTGGAGGGGATGTGGACAGAAGGGAGCCTTACTGCATTGTTGGTGGGAGTATAAACTTTTTCAACCACTTTGGAAAGTAGTATGGAATTTCCTCAAAAGACTCCACATAGAGCTCCCCTATGACCCAGCAATCCGTTGTCCCCTTCTTGATTTAAGAGGAAATGGCTTTAGATTTTCACCATTAAGTATAATGCTGGCTGTAGGCTTGTCATATACAGCCTTTATTTTATTGAGAAATGTTCCCTGGATTCCTAATTTTTCCAGAACCATCATCATAAAGGGTTTGTTGGATGTTGTCAAATGCTTTTTCTCAAACAATTCATATAACAGTGTGGTTCTCATCCTTGTTCTTGTTGTTGCGATGTAATATATTAATTGATTTGCGTATATTGACCCAACTTTGCATCCTTGAAATGAATCCTGTTTGACTGTGGTGTATTATTTTTTGGATGAATTCTTGAAGTCGATTGACCAAAATTTGGTTGAGAAGTTTTGCATCAATGTTTATCAAAGAAATATGTTTAAAGTTCTCTTTTTTGATGAGTACCTGCCTGGTTTGGGGATGAGTGTTTTGATGGCCTCATTGAATAAGTTCTGTAATGAACTTTCTCTTTCAATTTCATTGAAGAGTTGGAATAGTATTGGTGTGAGCTCTGTTTTCAAGGCCTTGTAGAATTCTGATGTAAATCTGTCTGGTCTTGGGCTTTTTTTAGATGGACTTCTCTTATTGCTGTTTCTATCTCAATGTTTGATATGGCCTGTTAAAATGGTTTCAATCGTCTTGCCTTAGTTTCAGTATGTCAATATTTGCTATGAAAAGGTCCATTTCTGCCACGTTCTCAAACTTACTAGCATAGTTTTGAGAAGTATTCCCTTTTAATGTTCTGAATCTTGGTTGTTTCTCTGGTGATGTTTCCATTCTCATCTCTGAGTTTATTTATTTGGGTGAGTTTTCTTCTTTTTCTGATAAGATTTGTTAAGGATCTGTAATTTTGTTAATTTTTTCAAAGAACCAACTCTTTGTTTTGTTGATTCTATTTTTTGGTTCTAATTAATTTAATTATGACTTAATTTTAATTATTTCTTTCCATCTACTGGGTTGGTGTTTATCTTGCTGCTCTTTTTCAGGGAGGTTCAGATGTGTCCTTAAATTGTTGGCTTCATATCTCTCCAACTTGCCTGTGAGTACTGCCTTTTCGGTGTCCCAGAGGAGCTGGTAATTTGTGTTCGTTTTGTTGAATATCATGAACACTTGAATTTCCTTTGTAATCTCTTATGCGACTTACTCGTGAATCAACAGTATGTTGCTCAGCATTCATGTGTTACAGGACTTTTTTTGTAGTTTTGGCATTGAATTTTAATTTTATTTCTTGTGGTCTGAGAGAATGCAAGGTATAGTTTCAATGTTTCTGAATTTGGACTTTTGTTTTGTGACCTCAAATGTGGTCAGTTTTTGAAAATATTCTATGTGCTGCTGAGACAAAGGAGTATTCTGATACTGCTGGGTGAAATATTCGTTAGATGTCTGTTAAATCTAGTTGATCCTTGCAGTTATTTAGATCTGCAGTTTATTGAGTTTTGGCCAAGTTGATCTATGTACTGGGGATAGTGGTGTGTTAAAGTCCCCAACAATTAATGTCTTTGGATCTATGTGAGCTTTAAGGGAAGTATTGTTTCTTGGATAAATTTGTGTGCTCCATTGTTTGGGGAATAGATATTTAGAATTGTAATATCCTCCTGAAGGAGCATTCCCTTAATTAATATGTAGCGACCTTCTTTTTCTCTTCTCACTAATTTTAATTTGAAGCCTATTTTATCTGATATTAGGATTGCAACTCCCACCTGTTTATGGGGGACATTTGTTTGGTAGATTTTGTTCCAGTCTTTCTCTTTCAAAATGTGTTTGTTTTTATGGGCAAGGTGTGACTCCTGAAGGCAGAAGATAGAAGGATTTTGCTTTTTAATCCAACTAGACAGTCTATGTCGCTTAATTGGAGAGTTAAATCCTGTAATGTTGAGAGATAGGACTGAGAAGTAATTTTTAATTTTGAAAATGCCGTACAGATGGTTTAAAATTAAATGGACAAGATAATGAGTACATTACTTATCAAGCATTGTTGCCTCTTCCTTTGTTTCCCCTTCCCATCCCTTCCCATACCCCCCTTACCCAATCCCCTCCCCCCCCACCAAAGTTGTAAAGTTCATTTTTCAGCATAACGACTTGTACATTTCATTGTTGCAATGGTTCCACCTGTATTCTTATTTAAACGATTAGTTTTTTTCCCTTCCCCTGTACAAATTATACCAACATCAAATACAGTGAAATCTGGAGTTATTTTTTGCTATGTCGAAAAACGAACTTTATAACTTTGGCCTGGGAATAGGGGAGGGAGGGAATGGGGATCAGTGTAGGGGGAGATGAAAGGGATTTGAAGGGGAAACAAAGGAGGAGGCAACAATACTTCAAAAAATTTACTCAATGCCTTGCCCATGTAATTGTAAACCCTTGGAACGTTATTTTCACAATAAAAAAACTTCAAAAAATGTTTATCCCTTAATTTAATTCAAATACCAATAAAGAGTAATTTTATATAATCATTACAAGTATAATTTTATCACTATCATAAAACAGAATAAAATACCAGTCCCAGTTATTACATACCTATCATTACTATTAATTCCTATACATTACCTAAATATCTTAAAAAATCTAAATAGTCATGTCTTTATCGTAGACATAAATATTCTACCCTTTTTACTTATCATTTTCTAGGGGTATATATTCATGTTTCTTTTTATTTTATTTTATTTTTTTATTTTTATTTTTTGCGAGCATACTGTACAAAGGGGTTACCATTACATTGGCAAAATAATGAGTACATTTCTTACCAAGCATTGCAGCCTCCTCCTTTGTTTACCCTTCACATCCTTTCCAGCCTCCCCCAGTGCCCCCACCCAATTCTCCCTTCACCCCCACCAAACTTGTAAAGTTCGTTTTCGACATGACAACTTGTACTTCTCATTGTTGCAACGGGCCCACCTGTAGTCTTAAACGACTTGTTTTTCCCCATCTCCTCCACAAATTATACCGACATCAAATATAGTGAAAGCAGGGGTTATACTGTGGGGGAGGGACATATAAAGCAACAAAGAAATAATCTTATAAATGCGTTAGAAACAAATGCATGAAAGAAAAAAAAATTAAATACATATATAAGGGTTCATTTTCTTTGCATCACACCAAAGCTACCAGCACAACTATGTTTATTGCAGCATTATTTACCATAGCTAAGATATGGAACCAACCCAGATGCCCCTCAGTAGATGAATGGATCAAGAAAATGTGGTATATATACACCATGGAATTCTATGCCTCCATTAGAAAGAATGATATTCCCCCATTTGTAAGGAAATGGAAAGGCTTCGAAAAAATTATAATAAGTGAAGTAAGCCAAGCCCAAAGAAACATAGGTCCCATGGTTTCCCTTATATGCAATATCTAGTATATGTATAAGTCAAGTAGAAAAGGTCAGATAATATATTCATGTTTCTAAGAAATGTTCACAGCAGTTAAAAAATGCTTTTGTGAAATTAATGTGATGCATGCTGTTGTTGTTGTTTGCAAGGCCTGGACATTGTCCCTAAGCCTTTTTGTGCTCAAGGCCAGCACTGCACTACTTGAAGCAAAGGACTAATTGCTGTTTTTGAGTGGTTAATTAGAGATATGAATCTGACATGAACTTCTCTGTCGGGGCTAGATGTGAAAACAACTGTTAGATCTCACCAGCCAGAGGAGCTAGAATTATAGGTGTGAGTTACTGGCACTTGGTTTGATGATTTTTTAAAATTTTAATTATGTTTTAAGATGTTTGTTTCACTGTAATGCACACAATTCTATACATATATAAATATACATATAAATATATATATGATGACATATTCCCTCTAAAAATGTTTGAATTTCTACACATAATATTTATACACACACACACACACACACACACACACACACACACATATTTCTGAATATATACACTCCCTCAAAAACTTTTACGCTACTATTTTTATTCCCTTTCCATTTCAAAGATATATAGTATATTTTTCCAAAATTTTCCTAGAGGAAAATGACTAATATTTCAATAGAAAGTAGAATATATTATTTCAAGGTAATTTTAGATATACACATGAACTTGTAGTAATATTTATAGTATATTACTTGAAAAAATTCTGTTCAAACCCTTACATATTTATGTGTAATGACAGGGAGAGAGTAAATTAATTCGTACTGGTTAGGAATGTGCAATGCTTCAAAAATCTGTTCAATAATTTCTTATAATCACATAGTCAAGCTACCTCTTATGGTTTAGAGTTTTTGTTTCTTTATTTATTCAAAAATTTAACGTGGATGCATGCACAGTCGTAATATTAAAATTATTAATCAAAATACAAATAATACAAAATCATAGACACATTCCAGGCTTTCAATGATTAGCACTTATTATGCTAATAATAATTTTGTTGAAGATGATGGTGTCCAGAGTGACCCTGATAATGACAATGTTATGATTGAAAAGGAAAAAATTTTAGATATCTTTGAAGCTAGATTTCCCACATTGAATACATAATAATAAACAGTGTTGGATTATATACATTAAGAATAACAAGAGGAGAGTTTCAATATCAAGAAATACAATCATATAATCAGGTGAGACAGTAAATCCCTAATGTTGTTCTTGCAGTCTCTCTAATATATACTCACTTTTCTTGGTGGTATTGTTTGCTTATAAATAAAATAGTTTATTTCCACATGTTTATTATCCCACATAGATAAAATATAATAAGCTGAGTGCTTTGTTATCAAATGATCTTGTTTTTTCTAGCCTTGGGAACTTACGAGAAAGCTTTTCACCACCCAAATAGCCAGTGGCTTAATTATATATCCTTAGAAGGTAACAACACATACCTCAAGCATGCTTTACTCATTAGGCAGAAATCCTTGTTCAGTTTTAGTTTCTATCCACCTCACTGAAGAAAATCTATGTATAAATTTATGAGGAACACTTGGCAACACATAAAGCAATAAGAAAATTTTGATGGACTTAGATTAGTTTTCAACCTAGTGTGATTAGTTCAAGTAAATTTCTCATATAGATACTATTCAATAACGAATGTTTTCCACTGATATGTTGAGTATGTTCTTCAATGCAACTGTAGACACATGAGCCAATTTACATACTACCATTTACATATCTGTAGTTGCCTTAAAAGGACACAGCCCTTAGAGCCAGGAGGTAAAATTTATTTTTATTTCTGCATGAAACAATTTGTGATTTATACCAACAAAGTGAATTTGACTCTTTCCTTATTTGTAAGCTAAGGTGGAAAATGTAAGGACTCTTCACTTTTCTTTTTTCTTGCTCTAGGAGTAAGCAAATGTAAGGCCAACAGTCAATGTACTGAGTAAATAATGATACTAGAATTTGTGTCTTATCTCTTCCCTCTGCATACTTACAAGGAGCACTAATTTGTTGATGAGCAGACCAATATCAAAAGACTATGGGGAAAAACATACTTTGTAAAAGTTGTTTAAGACTAGGTGACCAGTGATGAGTACATGAAACAGACTTGTGTCAGGGGCATAAAAACGGATACATAGAAATCATATTAGTACTGTGCGCCAGTGGCTCATGCTTGTAACCCTATCTACTCAGGAGGCTGAGATATGAGGATCATGGTTCAAAGCCAGCCTGGGCAGAAAAGTCCATGAGACTCTGATCTCCAATGAAAACCACTAGAAAACCCAAAATTGGTGCTGTAGGTCAAGAGGTAGAGTGCTCACCATGAGCTGAAAAGCACAGGGACAGTACACAGGCCCAGAGTTTCAGCCCCACGACCAACAAAAACAAACAAACAAAAAAAAAAAGAAATCAAATTAGTAACAGAAACTGAGAAAATCTTGATCGTTCATCTTATATAATGGGTGAGAGTAGAAGGGTAAGAAGAAATCTAAAGGGTTCTACATCTATGGCCAGGCAAATGTGTTAGTGATATTCTTGGTGATAAGGATTACAGGTGAAAATGATGGATTTAGGGGAAAAAAACCCTCTGAGAGTTTTAAAGTTTATATTAAACAGATGCAAAAATAGATCTGTTTAGACATCATCAAAATATCCATGACCATGAATATGAAAAAGAATGATAAAATTGGGGGCATTATTAAAGGGAAGAGGAAAAGTGAAGTTATGATATAAGTGTAGCAATGTGAGCATCAGTGTGGACAAGATAGGAAGAAAGATAAGGAAACAAGAAAATAATAAAAACAAATTTACAGAAGTGAAGAAAGGAAAAAAATTGCAGGTTGAAAAGGTCAAAACTGTTACAGAGACATTGAAGGACATATGCTATTTGGATTTGAAAACTAAAAGGACATAGACAAGTTTTTTTTGTTTTGTTTTTTGTTTTTTAGGGGGAGGGGGTCCGGTCATGGGACCTGAACTCTGGGCCTGGGCACTGTTCCTCAGCTCTTCAGTTCAAGGCTAGCGTTCTACCACTTCAGTCACAGCACCACTTCTGGGTTTTTTTCTTTTTTGCTTCTGTGGTACTGAGGAATCGAACCCAGGGCCTCAAGCATGCAAGACAAGCACTCTACCACTGAGCCAACTTCCTAGCATGATAGACAATTTCAATAAGAACAGTGTTTTGGTGAACTGGTAGAGATGTAAGTCATATTGATGAAATTTTAAGATATGAATATGAAGCCATAAAATTCTAGATCTATGAATTCAACAGATCCTGTGGATTTTAAATGTTGGGAACAAATGCTTTTATCCCGATCTTAGAAGTATTATACAGATGTAACTGTCATGACCTTTACTTAGATATATTTTGTAAATATTTTTGAAGACTGTTTAATCAGGAGATTATGGATTGAACTATAGCACAGACAAGCCTAATTTGCCCTACAGTTCCAATGAGTGATCCATGTATCTACATCAGTTTGGAATTTTATTGAAATATCGTTAGATATGTTTGGTTTTATCTTCTCAGGCTATTCATGATAAACCTAGGACAAGTAACACCAAGAGTAAAGGTTGAACATACAGTTTTACTGATGTTACTGAAGACTCCACAAATTGATTCTTCTTTAGAATAGAAAATGCCTCAATAGCCATTGATATATCATAACGGTCATATACTCTATTTAAATATAATTCTTGTTAGGGATATCTCCATGCTGAAATAACCCTCTCAATGAACCTGCCACAAGTTCTTATATGTAGGAAATGCTCTTATAAACTCCAAGTTTTTATTGAATGGAAGAGTTCAGTCATTACCCTCACCACAAGGAGTAAATGCCTGAAAAGATAAGACATTTTGTTTTAACGCCTTTCTTTCATTTTCTGATACACATATGCATTTAGGGAAGGATTCTGATGTAACAATAATACAATGGTGACTTGTAATAACACAACATCTAGGATCTAGTATTAATTCAGTTACTTACTAATTAGCTCAAAAGTGTGTGGATATTTATATTTCTCCTGGGTAAACTAATGAACTCCAAAAAAAGTATCCCTAAGGAGCCTTTCAATTCAGATATCACTGTTTGTCTCAAAATGCCTTAAATTCTACACCCTCTAACATGAGCATAGATTTATACTGTGGAACTTTTCTCCTCAGAGAGTGAGAACTACCCTATTGTTAACATGGACAAAGTACCTTCATACATAGACTGGGTGTTTGCAAACAAAAAGTGGTAGTTGAACAATGTTCTTAGCAGTTTGTACAGAAGAAATGGAAATAGAGAAACTGTGAAATCAAAAGGAACAGGCAAAAAGACAAAGATACAAAGTAGAATGTGCCAAGGAAATGCTGATGTACAATTTCAAATAATGTGCTCAGATGTGAGGGTGTGTTCAAAATACAGCATCAGACAATATACTTGGATACCTTGAGAAAAAAACTGCATTAAACTATTCTGGGATTATCATACAAGTAGAAACCTGTTACGCTGACTCTCTAATCAGTCACAACATCATTAATTTAGGGAGTATTTTCCAAGAGCATACTGAGAAAAAGATGACTCATCACAATTAGTGCTCAGGTTGAAGTAACAACAATCACATAAAGTTTCTTATAAGTCTTCATTTATTTTGGAGCATTAAAGTGGGAAAAAGCCAAGTAAATATTTTGCATGTATCTAAATTAAGTGGGACATATTATATTGGTCTCCTTTAACTTGGAAGTTATATTGTACTCTAAGTTGGGACAATGATTTGCTTTCTTCTCTTCCCCTTCTTTTGCCCTTCCACTTAAAGAGACATACTTGAGCTTGCATTTCTAAATCCTTCAAAATTATCTGATTTCTCCATACTTCTGGCAGCCTCCTATATCTTTCTCAAGGGAATATCTTCTCACTAGCATTTTTATTCCATATGATTTTGGATATCTTCCTGCCTAATTAAGTGCAAGATACACATTAGACTCATCCAGATATTTCAACACTTGTACCACCATAAAATCCTATCTTACTTAGAAATCATGATTTTAGTATGTCTGGGGAGGTGACATATGTCATTTTTGAATGACCATAATTGATACTTACATGCAAGCATGTTTTAAACCATGCCTCTCAGAAGATGAATGAATCGGCATGTCCATTGCGGCGCTGTGGGCTGTGGCAGGGACGAGGAAGAAAAATGGTTGGCTGCCCTGGGTTATTAATCCTGGGACCCGGGGCTGGCCAGACGGAGAGTTTCCCTGCATAAGGTAAGCATTTTTATAGTAATTCCTTTATTGTCTATTTTTGAACTACACACTCTTGCCCAGTGCTTTCCATTTTACATTTAGGGCAAATTCCTGTTCCTCTCTTGTTAATATCAGTAGCCTTTTTACAATTCCTCTTTATATGTCCCATTTGACCACATCCAAAACATTTTAGATTAGAGGGTTTGGTTTGTAAAGCATGCCAAGTAGTGGGCCTAGTTTCAGCAAACAACTGAATAAGCAGGGATTCAGATGTAATGTCTTTACACGCCCTTAAATATGTATTTACATCCCCAGATTCTTTAATAGGCAATAGGGTCCGTCTACAGTCCTCATTAAGATTCTCATAAGCCAACATGCCCAGCAGTTGTTGCTGTGCAGCCTCTCCCACAACAGTACTTTCCAAGGTCAGTTTCAGTCATGATAAAAATTCAACATAGGGTTTATTAGGTTTTTTAATTACTTTAGTCCAGGAGCCATAATGCTCTCCTACCAGCCGAATCCTCTCCCATGCCTCAATACGTATGTCTCGTAACTACTCATGGATCTCTTCAGGAGAGTGCACTTGCATATGAGCAACTGCATATTGTTCTGTTCAACTCAACATGGGAAAGGTTATGACCAACAGGCATGGAATATTGCTCTGTGCACTTTGTCTAGTCCTTTCTGGACATAACTCAGTAAACCACATTTGCCATTGCAGGTATTCAGGATCCTTAATTAGGCTCTACAAAGCATCTTCCAATCCTCGAGAGCAAAATTATTGTGATGTCGGGCAAGCCCATTAAGCAATTCCTTAACATAATGAGACTGAGGACCATACAACATCACTGCCTTCTTAAGTTTACCAATATCATTGACAGCAACATCCTCATATCTGGCTGGTTGAGCTAAACCATTCATAGGGGGTGGTGAAATTACAGGATAAGAAAAAATATGAATTTCATCATCAAACTCACTTTCTGAGCCTTCTGTTTTGTGAGGGAGTGACACGGTAAAAATTGTTTGGGCAAGCCGAGGAGCAGAAGGCTGTTTTACTTTCACTTTCTCAGATTCTCTTTCACTCTCCTAATTTCTAACTCCATACGTTGTAATCTTGATAAAATCAATTCCATTTGCTCAGACATTCTATTTACGCTTTCAGGTTGTTCCTTTTCAGGCTTCTTTACTTCTTGTTTTTTCTCCGTTAACTGTGATGCATCCTTATCTATTGGGTCCTTAACCTCAGAGTCCAATTGTAAATCTACAATAGAAGGGGTGGCCTCTTTTCTCATTTAAAGCTTTAAAAAGGGTATGTAAAATAGCCCAAATGGACCAAAATCTAACAGGAATCCTTTCCCCTTCTCTAACAGCTCGTTCTACATTATATTTACTCATTTCCAATTATCAACATCTAACGTCCCTTCAACGGGGAACCAAGGATTCCATTCCCTAACTACATTAATACACATTTCTATGTCAACAGAAGAAATAGTTACACCATAAGCAGCAAGTAAATGTTTTAGCACATGTAAGTACGGAGTAGACTTAACTTGTTCCATCACCCTGTAATTAAAAGTACTTACCTGAATATTCCTTCCTGAATTCAACACTGCCATGTCCCTGTTTGGGTGCCAGTTGTCAATGTCTAAGGCATTGGGGTCCCTGGGAAAGGGTCAAAAATCGCCAGGACACAGGGGATGCAGAGTGCAAACAGCAATTGTTAGTGGGTATTTAAAACAAGCAAGTATTATCTTTGCCAAGATTTAGTCAGGAGATATTCACACAAAGAATTTCAACAGATACAATTTTGCTTAAACTATGAGACAATGTCTTTGTATATTTTTATCTGAACTATTTTGAGCAAAGTCAAACCACTTCCCCGTACTCAGGAAAATGCTTGACTAGCTGTTCGTCTATGCTTAAGTAAGCAGAAGAGCTACTTCCTCAGCTCCCAGGAGTCTGACATGAGCTTTGAGATAGGGACAGAGAACATGTTCCCTCTCTAGCCTGGCATGCCAAGAGCTTTCCACATACACAAACACAGTCCTCAGATAATCCTGAGGCCGGAGCCTGCATCATTCTGCCCCTCCAACACAGACCCTGAGGCTTCACATAGATTTTCTTACCAACTCTTCTATTACTTTAAGCAAAACAAAGCAAAGCAAAGCAAACAAAATGGACTTTATGGTTAATTAAGCTGCTATTAAAGATTCTAGGCAGAACTATACTGTTAAATGATGAGTTAGTAAATATGTTTTATAGATACTGATCTCACATGTGTCACAAAAATACCCATGGATTCATAACTAGAAACTCTTAAGTGTAAAGTATATTAATTAGGTGAGTTTCATTAGGTAGCCAATGAAGAGAACACCACATGGTATTCAGTCAGGTAAAGTAGTTTATTTACTGAACTGCTGCCCATGCCATACATGGTGGAAAGCTATGTAAAAAAATATACTATTTAACCACACACAATTATGAAATCACATCATCTTCAAGAAAATAGAATTGAAACCTTCATATTTAAGCAATTAGTGATACTGTGAAAAACAATTATTAGATTTCTCATATGCAAACGCTAGACCCAGAAAATAAAATGAATGACCCAGGTGTAAAAGCTGGAACTGATTAAGTTTGGAAAAATGTAAGAGAGGAGATGAAGAGAAATATTGTGGAGTAAATATGTTCAAATATTTCATAAATTTGTATGATGACATAATAAAATATAAGTATAAAAATAGGATAATGAAATTAATAAAAGGAATAAAATTTAACAAACTACATTATGTGGATGTATGTGTATAACACAATAAAATAAAATACTTTTGTGAAATTGATATTTGCTAAAAAAAAGTAAAATTCATTCCAGTTGTTATAGATTCATAGGTTAATTTCCATTTTTAGCTGAGATATTTCCCTGATAAAGTAAAAGGAGGAATTGGTTTTGCTCATTTAGAAGGACAATCTTGTCCAATTAGCATTAAAGTATTCTAGATAGTTAATGTCAATGTGAAATTGTTCAAGTTATAATATTAGAATATTTCCAATTGACTCTTCAAAATATTACCCTATAGGTATATACGTTTTGCTACTAATTGAATATCTTTCTACTCAATTACTATATACCATTTTCTGAATGAAGTTTGGTAAATGTAACTAGGATATATTATACCTGACCAGGAAATCAATTATTCAAACAGTTTTTATCAAAAATGCCTATAACGAAATAAAGATATAAATCCAAATTATGTATATTTGAAGACAATACTTGCTTAGTCCTCGTCTCATATTCTTCATTCCCTTCTTGAGAATAATACACATTGTAAGGGAATGCTTAATATGTTTCAGAGAAATAGATTGACTTTAGTCAAATGAGTTACTCTATGCTGCATTTTGGTTTAAATTATATTCAGAAGAGCTAAATTCTTAACTTATGATTTTCCTTAGATTTTATACTCAGGTTTAACCTCTGATGGGTGACAGATAAAGGTATAAACATTTTTAACAGTGGCTAAATTTAGGCTGAGGAATCTAGGTACAACTTTACTCATGCAGATAGGCCTGATCAGTCATGAGACCACGTTATCAAAATGTTAACCTGTGCTTCCTGAAATCATGCTTATGAGATTTTGTGTATTATAAACAGAGGTTATTAGAATTTGTTTTGTAAACAACATCATTTCATGGGATAGGAACTGAAGTGAGATATTATACCCAGAACAAAATTTAAGGAGGCATCCAAAATTAGTTACCAAGATATAAATCATTTAACACAACGTTTTAAAAATGCAAGACAAAGGAAATAATTTATGAAAAAAGCCAACGTTTAAAATAAATACAGAATCAGTATGACTGATTTTTATTTTATCCCAGTTGCAATACGAATTGCATGATGACTTTTCTAGTTATATGTTTAGTTAGGACTTGATATTTAGTTGGAGAAGTTATGTTCTTTCATATATTCATTTGTCAGATCAAAGAGGAAATGAATTCCATGCCAGAGTCAATATCAATAATAATGTTACTGATGTATTCTACTACTTTGCCAGTTTCAAATCAGCTCGAGTAACTTCGGTCTTCTTTGGATCTAACTATTTAGGTATACAATTTAGTCAGTACTGGATTTTGACCACCATTTATTAAAATATTATTTTCCAGAAACTACTACTATTCTCTCTTTTCATGAGATTTTTAATTTCATTTATATAACGTGCTGATGTTTTCCTTTAGATAATCCACATTCAGTCTTCTAAAAACTGTATAATTTGGAGTATTTATAAATTATGTACACTCATGTACACTGCTCAGATTCTATTATTTGCACATTTTGTTCTTGTTAAGCCAGTAGTATTTAGTTCTCATTATGGATATTTTGGAATTACTAATTGCATTTCAGAAATTTTAAGAATGTTATGATTTTTGTGATTTCATACTGTAGCATTTTTTTCTTTTAAGTATGTGCAGATCTTTCTTTACATACAGTTACATTTGTTTTAAACAATTTGATCCATTCAAGGGATTTTCTATATTAGGTTGATCCAGATGAATTTAATTACAAATTAACACAACCTTATTTCTGAGAGACAGTTATACTTATAGCTCTACTTAAATTAACATGTGTTTGAAAGTTTTGTAGTTTAAAAAATAAACTGGGCACAACATGTTTTTGTTCCTGGGGAAGTTCCAATTTGTTGGTTGTGTTTCCAGCTGTGATGACTTCAAAATATGTGTGCATTTTATTTCAATTGTTTTGTGCGTATATTTTGTTTCATATAACAGAAAATACAAAAAGAATCAGTGATTTAGAACGTTTCCAAATAGAATTCAAAGAGAGACACTTGAAGTTTTGTGACAACTGGGAAAAGGGGGTCTTCTTAGTGGAGGGGTTAGCAGAATAACAGAGACATTGTTCGATGAGATTTGAATTCTGCCACTTCCTGCCTCACTATTTCCAATGGTATTTCTTCAACGTATTTAGTGGAAAGAAAATAATTTTGTCTGTATGAATTCACAATTTTTGGTTTAATTGGGCCACACTACACATTCATATTTGATTTTACCTCTAAAATCTTTTCTCCTTAGTTTAAAACCACAGATGTGAATTTATAATGTAAAATAGCACCGAGAATTTATATGAAATGGTCCAGACTATTTGGAATGTAATGAATATAGTGTGTGAGATAGTATGTAATAATTGATTTTGGAGAAAGTCAATTACAGTGGATTTTTGTGAAATACTGAGTAATAGAATTATATTTGTTTCTATAAAAAATTCACAGTTACATCTAAAAATAACTATGTTATAAGATAATTCTGAAAAAATACGATTGTTTACTGGAAAAAGCTAGACGTTTCAATAAGCTTGCTTTTTAAAAATTGACTTGGATCTGGACTTTGATGGCTCATGCCTGTAATCCTCGCTACTCAGGAGTCTGAGATTTGAGGATAGTGGTTGAAAGCCAGCCTGGGCAGAAAAGTCTGTGAGACTCTTATCTCCAATAAACCACCTTAAAACCAGAAATGGCACTGTGGCTGAAATGGTACAGTGGTAGCCTTGAGATGTAGAGCTGAGGGACAGTGCCCAGGCCCAGCGTTCAAGGCACACAACCAACAAATAAATTGACATGGAGTTTTACTATATTATTTCATGATTTTTTATGAGTGGTTGTTCAGTGAAAATGTCATTGGTTTTTATATTTTGTGTTGGCATAAAATGAGCCTAGTGTTGTCTTAAATTAATAAAAAAATTCTTATTCTATGACTGCATACATTTTGTGGGTAATGGTTAAAACCAAGTTGCCTTATTAAAGTAAAATATTTATATCATCCCCCCCAAAAGAGGAACAAAATAAAATATATGCCAGAAACTTACTCTGTAAATCTTCATGGACTAATAACCTGTCAATTTGTTTTAACTTTTAATAAAAAATTAAAGTAATACTGGATAATATGAACCCATTTAAATTTCTTCATCCTTGTCATTTAAGATTCACTTTAAAAAGTTCAACAGGTGAGTGTTTTTTCCTTACTTTTCCAAAGAAATGATCATTTCCTCATTATAGTGTATAGTACAATATACCCAGAAAGCATTTCTTAAAGAAAAAGTTTTTTTTTTCCCATTCTTTGGTTTGCTTCAGTCTGTATTTAAACTGCATACCACAACTTACCCACCCTATTGTCTGTCTTTTCATTTGAAACATTTCAAAAGTTTTCCTTCCCTGGTGTGTCAGCCAGCAAAGTTTTACAAAACAGCACACTTTCATTCATTGTGCTTTCCAAAATATATCTCACAAATGCAAACAATGAAACACAATCTGAAACATCTGTGAACTTTTCTACTTGTAGTGGAAAAAATCACTTTCCATACTCCTTAGAACCAGTTGTTTACAGGCATTAATTGCTGCCAGTTCCATGCTTTAGAACAGCTGCATTTGACAATGGCATACACGGTAATTTGTTTACCACATCTGGTTTGTTTTCAGGAAGGACTGTGTTCATAGAAGATGGTAATAGATGAGTTTTGAAATTATGTAGTTTAATAGGGCTCTGAGTTGTGGATATAGAACATCCATTTCAGTGACTAAATTTTAAATTAAATCCTATAAAGTATATTCCTTCAATTTTCTGGGTAAAGTGTTCTACAGTCTAGGTATTTTTAAAGAAATATTATATGTTGTTTCCTTGGTGACAACGTAATTGGAGGACTTAAATTTTTATATACCATGGCCATCTTAA
Organism: Dipodomys merriami; assembly: GCF_024711535.1. Taxonomy (NCBI): domain Eukaryota; kingdom Metazoa; phylum Chordata; class Mammalia; order Rodentia; family Heteromyidae; genus Dipodomys; species Dipodomys merriami. Next base: position 49,691 of record NW_027202979.1, on the reverse strand, counting down.
ATGCAGTAGATGTACTTGGGTTGGCATGCAAAACTTTTGGTAAGTAAGGAAAGTGCTCTACCACTGAGCCACCTTCCCAGCCCTTCATGCATGCAAAACTTTTGGGAGAGCATTAATGTTTGAATCTTGGATAGGATTTGATTGGGAATTGTGGCAGACCTTCATAGTATAAGAAGAAAAACAAAAGGCCATACTAATATTTTTTTTTGGGTCCGGTTGTGGGGCCTGAACTCTGGGCCTGGGCATTGTCACTCAGCTATTCAGATCAAGGTTAGTGCTCTATCACTTGAGCCACAGAGCCAGTTTTTTCTTTTTGTTTATGTGGTGCTGAGGAAGCGAACCAAGGGCCTCATGCATGCAAGGCAAAGGCTCCACAACTAAGACACTTTCCCAGCCCCACTAATACTTTTCTCTGCTACATTGTTATATTAGTTTATTCAACACACACATACAAACACACAGATACACACATTTGTATTATAAAGACCCACTCCGTCTGCAAGAAAATATTTTAATAGGAATTCCATAAAATATTTAGTCTGCTGAGTTATGATTAGAATTTACAGAAATATCTACTTGCTTCTTCCCCTGGACAAGTCATTATCCTTTGTGAAGGTGTTGCCAATTGAATTTAGAATGCCCCAGAAAGATCTATGAGTTAAAGAAAAGTGACTTTCTATTTCCTCCCAGACTGTGGAGAATATCTGAATAGTTCTGGAGATTAAGTTCTTCAGTGTGAAAGCTATGAGAACATAGACTCTCCACTACTTTCTTATTTTATCTTTTAATCAGTCTAGGTAAAAAAAAATTTTTTTTCTTTGATATACTCCCCACCTTGCCATTGTCTTCTCACAGGCTTCCAAAGCAATAAAACCAACTGAACATATACTGAAACCTTCAAACTTGGAAATCTGAATAAGCATTTCTGTTTAATAAGTCGACAACATCACTTATTATCGTAGGTTATAAAGCTAACCCAGAAGACTAGTCTTTCTAACAATGTAGAGTATATTAAATTATGTTTCATTATAAAATATCTAACTCCATGTTTTATTTTATATTTTTGTTTCTGTTGATCCCAGGGCTTAAACTCAGGGCCTAGATGGTGTTTTTGTGTTTTAGAACACAGTGCTTGCCAGTGCTTGCCATACAATCTGAACTGGAACTCCATTTGCCCTGGTGGTTAATTGGAGATAAGAATCTAATGAACTTTCTTATGCAGGTTGGATTTGAACTGTGATCTTCAGATCTTAGCCTCTTAACTAGCTAAGATTATATCCTTGAGCCACCAGTGCCTACCCATGTTGCATATTTTGTGTAATTCAAATTTTCAGCATGGTATAGATGCTCTTAGTACAATTTAAAAAACAACAACCTAGTTTTCACTGTATTTGATGTTGGTATAATTTGTGGAGGGATACAGGGATACAGGTTGACCCAGTGCAACAATGAGATGTACAAGATGTTATGTAGAAAAATGAAATTTACAACTTTGGCTCAAGATGGGAGAGAGAGTCGGGAAGGGGAGATGGAAAGGGATGATAAAGGGATAGAAAGGAGTAGGTAACAATGCTTAATGAGAAATGTACTCATTACATTGTCCCTGTAATTGTAACCCCTCTGTATGGTATTTTCACAAAAAACTTAAAACATAATAAGGATATTTGTAAAGTATATAATGAAGGAAGAATTTTCATCCTTTACAAAATCTATGCTAAACTATCTATATTTTACTGTACCTTTCCTGCAACCAGTTTGATATAGTTTAACACCTGTCACTCCATGTTTCTCTATATTCTACTGGAGATTTAATTTTTCGTGTACGTATGTATATGCACATGTATATGTATATGTATATATCTATCTATCTGTATATGTTCCAATGTGGATCATCAAACTTGAAACTTTGCTTTTTTTTGGCTGTTCAGCAGTTAACCTGGTCGGCTCAATCTGTGACAATATCTGTGCTCATTCTGATCATTCCTTTATTTACCAAACCCTCAGCCTTTAAAATCAGCTTTATTTCCAGAGATGATTACCAATCAGTCCAACCAATATACACCCAGAGGGTTTTAATAAAACAAGCTTTAAGGAAGGAAGATAACATGAAATGACAACTACAAAATTTCTACAGAGACCTGACATCCTTCTGATACTTAAGCAAGAATTGACTAACACTATAAATAATACTGCAATTATAACTTAAAGATCAGTGTTTTTTTGAACCTGAAGCCTTCTTTCCATGATTTTTGACATAAACTTTGTGAGACTTTTTTTTTATTGTGATGGCATTCCATCCAAAACAAAGCCATGTATAAAAAGAAAGCCAATGGTTTCAACTCAGAGTACTAAACAAAAGAGGGAGAAAATTAAGGTTAGCTATATATGTTAGGCACAAATATAGACAATACCAAGATATTTTGAAATTGTATACTTTTACTGGATAAAGTGGCTCAAATCTATAATATTATCTACTTGGAAAATAGAGCTTAGAGAATTCCAGGTCCAGGCAAAATGTTTTTGGCTTGTGTTAGGAGGACCTCAGTCCAAGCAGGCCCAGGCATAGTGATACTACCTCAAAATAAGCAATCAAATTATAATCTGCAGGTATGGTAGTGTCAGAGATGCTGTTTCACAAGTATAGGTTTTGAGTTCAATTTTCCAATAGCACTGGGAATTTAAATGTGGCACGTCTAAGGTATAACAATAACTTCCATGTCCCAAACAAATAATTTCATATTAGAGATTTTCTTCTATTAAGTAATATGTTATGTCCCACTGAAATCAGACTAAAGATAAAAAACCATTGTTTTACAAAGTGATTGCATATGGAAACAGAATCTCAAAGGTAGCATTTAAGTTGAAGTCTACTCCGAGAGAAGCAGAATGCCTTGAATATGCCAAGGAAAGAGGAATCAGAAGCCAACTCTAATCTTGGAGTTCTAATTCCACCAACTCAGAGACAATGTATTTACAATATTAATGCTACCCAATCTGTGGTAGTTTATTATTGCAATTACTAGCAAACATGTGGAAGCTATAAGACACGAAAAGTCATTGACTCTTCGGATCCAAGACTCATCTCTATAATCCTAGTGATTAAGAAGTACGAGACTTGGGGGATAATGGTTTTCAGGCTAGTAGGAAAGTTCATGAGGTTCTATCTCCAATTAACTACAAAAATTTCTGGGCTGGGGCATGGTTCAAATAGTAGACTGACCACTGTTAGCAAAAAAAACAAAAAACAAAAAAACTGAGAGCATGATGTATGTTCAAGCCCCAAACTGGCAGAAAGAAAAAGTCCTTAGAAGAATACTATGAGAAGAATTATGAATAGGACAGCAGAAACAAAAGAAATAAACTTATTGATATAAACAAATCTTCTGATTGTGAAATATGGCACAAACTGTAATATTTAGGGTTTACCTTCCTAAACAGTAGAAATAAATGGCATTTTTACTTGACGAAACTAAAATATAAAACTGTATGCAATAAATAATCACATTACTTTTATCTTTCCATAATTTAACTTGTTTTACTAAATATTTCTCGAATAGTGTAGCTTTTGAAAATCAATAAATGTTGTATTTTCATATATGATTACATATCCTTCCAAGTGTTGTGTAAAATTGATCTACACTGAAATGATTGCTATTGACATCTTTCTGAAGATATTTATACTTTCAGCTGACCTTCCACAAAACTCATACCCAAAATATAACTTTTTAGTTTGTTCATGCAAACATAGGAACATAAACATATGTCTCAAAAATGTTAATTACTTTTATCTCCTGTCATTAATGTAGTATAACTAAAAGAATTAAGTATATACCCTGAGGGAAATAAGATACTTCCTTCGAAATACAGACTTGGAGGCACTCACACAATCACACATGCACACATATATATTTACCACTCTGACTCAGGTTAGATTCCTGACATTGGGTGTCAGCAGTGATCTAATAATCAAATTTTCCAGCCCAGACATTAAATACATTCATAATTCCACACAGACAAAAACACCAGATCATTCAAAATAATGAGAATATCTAACAGAACCAACCAGTCCTGAGCCATCTACTCCCTGATTTCATTCATTCATGATGATGCATGTTTCATATCATAATTAAAAATATTTTTGTCTCTGATTATCAGAAAAAATATGCTATCATATAATAGAAATTGTAGGTAAAATTCTTGTAGTCTTTAATAGATCTTATCAAAGACTTCTTTTTCCTTCTTGCAGAGTGTTTTGGGCATTTTGCCCTAATGTCTATAATTAAATTACAAAGGACATGCCATATACCTTAATTCACTTTTCCTAAAGGTTATGCTATGGAGTTGAATCTGATTTGTTTGCTTATTCTAAATTAAATACTCTCAACAACTTGGAATTATTGTTTATGTTACTCCTAATCCATTTGAAATATCAAATAGAACTGGAAATTCCCCTCGGCAATGATTTGTGAATGTCATTAATGGTTGTGGAGGGATGAAGGATTCGAATTTTCTAGAATGCATTAAAAATGGCACTGTTATTCAAAGGGCTGATCATTTAGTCAGCTTTTAAAGTGTGGTGTTCTTATTTCATCTAAGAAGATAACACTATGCTTTCCATCACATTCTTGCCTGCAGAGAAGTAGAATTATTTCCTTTGTACAGTTCATGTCCAGCTGCGACATTAGTGAAACCTACAAACAACTGCACAGGTGTATTAGCTGCTCTAGCTTTTGAAATTTTCTTCCTGTAGCCCTTGTGATTTGAGCCCAGATTCATGGGAGAGTCACATAATCCACAGTAACAAAGCACCACAATATACAAAGACCACATGCAAAATGAGGTTCAATTTTTTCATTGTTGTTTCCTTTTTTATTGATTGTCTTTTAAGGAGCTAAGGGTGTTTATTTCTCATTATTTTTGATGTGACTTAAATAAATTTTCCAGATTTTTCATATAAAATAAAGAGATATAATAGAGAACTATTTAGTCACAAAATACAGCTAACCATTTGCTTGATTTTTTTATTCTAATCCTGTTCTCAGATATCTTCAAATAACTTTGAGATGAGCCTACCATATGTGTAAATTGACATGTATAAAGCACACAGAATTCTGGAATCTTTGGACTGTGATTTCTATATAACTTCACTTAGAAAAGAAAATTATGACTTGGTGCATGTCTGAAGTAATCTACTTAAAACAAGTTTTATTAATTTTATTAATAGATGTCATAATCTATGGTACTGATGGATTGCATAAGTATTTGATTCCTTATGTCCACTGAATTAACATTACATATATTTTACTTTTTTACACATGAAATAATGACATTTGTGAGGATAAAACATGCCTGTTTTTAATTTTGGTTGCCAAAAGGGAATTATTAGACATTTGGAACATCTAAATATGAACTTTCAAATTTCACTAGGACTTCAATTGTGTTACTTACAACTTTAATATTAAAATAAAAAGCATTACTAAATAGAAAGCAATATTATTTTATTACACCTTAATCCCTGAATTGACTTCATGATAAAAAACAATTAGATTTATATAACAACATATACATACTCAAATGAACTATGAGATACAGAAACAGAAAACTTCTTTTTTGTTTTGTGTTTGTAGTTGTTTATAGCTTGTGATAATTCTGTCTTTTTTACCTTATGCCTGGTATATTCATTGTGTGTCTTCAGGAAGGTGAGGGGTGGGCACAGAGCTTTAGGGAAAAGAGTGAAAAATTGCAGCAGTGGAGTTCATTGAACATTGATGAAAGTGAACTATTTAACACATGGGTGGGGACAGAAGGGTGGGACTGGGAACAAGTGAGGGAACTGAAGACATTTCACAAAAGGAAATGTACTCATTACCTGACCCTTGTAATTACAATCCATCTATAAATCACCTTAATAATAACAACATAGAATTTTTTAAAGTCAAACAGAATGTTGCTTGTTAGAATTCTAGATTTATTTTGTTCACTGGTTTGAGCTTGTTGAGTCTATCTCTGAAAATAGCTACATTGACATTCATTGGGTGAATTTTTGAGCTACTAGTAGATAAAAGTCAATTATGATTGTATGTTTTTTGAGACTAATTCATTTATTTTTTTAATCTAATTTGTATTATTTCTGTCTAGTGGTTTTTGGTTTTATTTTTCCTGTTTTGTCAAAGACTTAGTGGTGCATCATTAGTGCTGATTTAAGATTGTTCTAATTTGTTGATGTACATACTCAAAGCTATAAATATTCCTCTGAGTATTGTCTGTGCTGCTGTTGTGTCCCAGGGGAGGTAGTATTTTGTGTGTTCACTTCCACTGAATTCCATAAACATTGGAACTTTCCTGTATATCTCTTCAGTGACTCACTGATGATTTAACAATTTGTTATTCAATCTCTGTGGGTTTCAGAATGTTATGTGATGCCTTTTGGTGTCGAGATCTAATTTGGTACAATCATGGTCTGACAGGATACAAAGAGTAGTTTCGTTTTTATTTTTGAATTATGAAAGATTTTCCTTGTGATATAAAATATGACCTAATTTGGAGAACATTTCTTGGGCTGCTGAGTGGAATATATATTGTGACACTGGTAGATGAAATACTCTGTAGATATCTGTTAGGTATAACTTGTCAATACAATTATTTAGCTCTAAAAATTTTTGCTAAGTTTTCACCTGGATGGCCTGTCCAGATTTGTTCAAGCAACCAACAGTTTATTAGGATATATGCATGATTTTAGGGTAAGTAGTATTTCTCTGATGAATTTCTCTAGGATTCATGACATTGATATTTAGAATTTTTATATCCTTCTGATGGAGAGTTTTCTTTGTCAATATTTAATGTCCTTCTTTGTCTCTTTTTATTTTCATACCACTTTTATTTTAAAGCCATTTTAATCTAATATTTGTATAGCTACTCGTCTGTTTATGAGGTCCATTTTTAATTTGTAAAGATGATTTACAGATGGGTTACAATTACAAAAGTCAGATGATGAGCACATTTCTTTTTGAACAGTGTCACCTCTTCACACATATTCTCCCAGTTTTTCCCTTTCAAACGCCCTCTCGCATAAGTTGTATAGTTCATTTACTATGTAATGTCTATTGAGTAGCATTGCTGCATTTAAGCCTTTGTCCCACCATTTCTGTATTACCCCTTGCCCTATCCAAACGTACATATAAGACCAAAGGTGCAGAAATTAACAAAATGGCATCAGAACACTGAAGGAAAAAGCAAAATAATAAAGAAACTCTCATAATCATTTCTTGGAGATCATTTTAATGAATATTATTTTATATGATAATATTCGTACAGCTATTGATCCTTTGTGATCCTCTCCAAAGGGCATCCTCCTTTGATCTCACTGTATAAATGTTTAGAATCCCATAAAATTTATCATGTCCAAGTGTAATGTTTTCTCTTTTACCATCCGATTGTGTTTACTTGTAGAATTAGAGGCACGTTCTACTACAAGATATGAGGGAAATTAGGCAACTTATGTTTCTTTGAGTCTGTCTTTCTTCACCTAATATAAGTTTGTTCCAAGGCTTTCCATTTCCTTATGAATGGTGTAATATCATTCTTTCTGGATCAATAGAATCGCATCATACTGAAGAGTTTCTACATGGCAACAGAAAAAGTTAGCAGGATATATAGAAAGAGAACAGAATGGAAGAAGATTTTTATTACCTAAGCATTAGACAAGTGTTTTCATAACTAACCCATATTTAGAGATCAAAAAGTTAAACCCAACAAAATAAACCCTCAAATAAACAAGAACCCAATTAATATATGGGATAAAGACTTAAAGATAACTTCTTAGAAGAAGTAAGAATGACAAATAGCTGCATCTCTCTCCATAAAAAAATGCAAATCCAAACAACACTGAGATTCATCTCACCCTTCTTACAATGTCATTATGAAAAAACGAACGATCACAGATACTAATAGGGATGTGGCCAAAAGGAAACTCTATTACACTGTTGGTGGGAATGTAATCTTGTTCAATCACTTTGGAAAACAGTATGGAAATTGCTCACAGAACTGAATAGAGAGCTACCCACCTATGATCCAGCAATTCCACTTATGGTCATTTATCCAATAGAGCAGAAACAAGGCCACACTGAAGCTGTTCATTATCACATTATTTTCTGTAGCCAACATATGGAATCAGCCCAGATGCCTCTCATTGTAAAAAGAGATCAAGAAATATATATGTATATATAGATTATATATACATATATATATATATATATATATATAATTTTATTGGTCCCAATTTACAAGTATATATGTACGTATATAAATGTATGTATACAAACATATATGCATATAAATATATATACAAACATATAAATACATAATGGAATTCTGTTCATTCATCAGAAAGAATAACTTTGCACCATTCTAAAGGAAAAATGAAACACTTAGAAATAATATTAAGTGAAATAAAGCAGACCCAGAGAAACTTATTTTGCATGACTTTCCTCACTTGTGGTAGATAGGAGTGTCTATAAATGTAAAAGTAAACACATTGGATGGTATGCAAGGAGGTACAAATGAATTAGCTGAAGTGTCAGAGTCCATGGAGAGTGCAAACACTATAATTCTCTTAAAAGGCTAAGTGAAAGCCAACAAAATGAATACCAGTAAATGTGTAGTGCAAGAGAGGATAGTGGGGGGCAATGTGAGAGGGGTAGGAAATTGAAGGGGAAAAGGATAGAATACAGGCAAGAATCCATTGTATACTTCCCAGAATTGAAATATACAAAGCAAGGGGTAGTTTGAAATGAGGTTGAAGATGTTGAAGTGGTGACACAATTCCAGGTGCATTGTACACCTAAACTGCTTTGTTAAATGGCAAGAAATTCCATAATATAATATTGAGATACATAAGGATTGGATGAGAGTGTTGAAAGGGGTGACATTGATCAAGATGCACTGTATCCATATACTGTTTCAGTGAATGGCAACCCCTTTGTACAACTAAAGAAAATTAAAATATTCAAAAAATTAATTTTGATAGTTCAATAGAGAGTTGAACCTCAATTCAATTCCTATTTACAACCCGAAGACTTGGAGAATAAAATTCAAATAATAAAACCTTATGAATCTTTTTTATCAGAATTTGTGAAATTTAAATCAGAACTTTGCTTTTTGTCAGCCATTGGGCTGTTAAAATATTTCAAAGTAAGTGGCTTAAAAATATCAGGAGTATATTATCCATACTCCAGAAGCTTAAACATTGATTTTAAAAATGGTTATTCAAAGCAATTTTTGTCTTATGGGGGTCTACTTTCTGATTCATAATAATCTATTTGCTGGGCGTTCACATGGCAGAGTAGTTATATTGGGCTTCTTTCATCAGAATCATTATTGCAGGGTCATCTCTGAAAGGTAGATTCTAATGTCACCAGACAGGAGAATAGAATTTTAACATGTGTATCTGGAAGGAGTTACATCGTCCAAAACACTTTGCTACTTTTTCTTTAACTCAGTGTGGTGTACATTTGGATAATATTTCATAGAACATAATAACTTAAGGTCAAGATTATATCATGTAAATTATGTGAATTATTCTTGTTACAATGGGAATAATTATAGTGATGGCAAAATGAAGTATGATTGTTTAGTGGCTCTTGAATCAAATCATCGGTAACCATGTTAACGTGGTACAGCCTTTCTAAGGCCCTTCTGATGTATTTGAACAATCTCCAATGAGTTAATTGCTTTCAGAAATATTCATTTGTGCCAACAAATACAGATCTCCTTTCATTTTAATTACTGTCTGCTATTAGGACTCCCACAAACACCAAAATCAGAGTATGCCAATTTCTCTGATAAAACACATAATAAAATTGTTACAATTAATATAACATAAAGACTATTATTAATAGCATTATAATTATTAGTATTCACATTATATAATATATTGACATGCCTTGGTTACTTGAATTTTTAGAATATTTATAACTAAATGTAAATTGTTTGCAAATAATTATTTGATGATGTATGGAAAATGAGAAAAATATTTACATACATATTTACTACAGATGCAATCAGATTCACCTGGTTATTTCTGAACCTTCATTTGTTGGTTTCATTCATGCATTGGAAACATGCAGAGAAATGAAAATTACAAACTTGCATTTACTAAAGGGTTAATTACAAGTTTATATTGGGCTAAATAGCACATTTTATAAATTAAATTGTTTTTGTCCCTTTCTTCCTCCCTCCCTTCCTTCGTTTCTTTGTGCCTTAATTCCTTAATTCCTTCCTTTTTTCCTTCCTTCCTTCTTTTCTTCTTTCCTTCCTCCCTCCTTCCCTTCATCCCTACTCCTCTCTCTCTTTCTCTCTTCCTTCCTTTTCTTTCCTTCTTTCTTTCATTCTTTTTCTTCCTTTCTTCCTTTCTTTCTTTTACTCAGACTATCTCTTATGGCTATAGAAAAATTACCAACTCTTATACTCCAAGGTGTTATGAGTAATTATAAATATACTATATTATCATTAATTTTAATAACCTAAGTTATATCTTAAGACAAATGATAATAAAAACAAATTCACAAAATTTCAGGATATGTAACAAATATTACTTTCCATGATATTGTTTATTTCTTTAAACTAAAATAAGAATTTATACATAATATTGTGTGTGTGTGTTGTTCTTGTGATTTGAACTCCAGACCTATCCCTTGATTTTTTACCTAGCAAGGACATTGCTCTAACATTTGAACCACAACTCCACTTCTGGCTTTGTGTGTGTTTGCGTGTGTCCTGATGTGTGTGTGTGATTAATTGAGATGCGACTCACAAACTCTTGGCAAGTCTGGCCTTTTTTATTCAATTTTTATTGTGAAAATACTGTACAGAGGGGTTATAATTACATGAGCAAGGTAATGAGTACATTTCTTATCAAGCATTGTTGCCTCCTCCTTTGTTTCCCCCTCCCAAACCTTCCCATCTACCCCCCCTCCGCCCCTCACCAGGCCAAAGTTGTAAAGTTCATTTTGCAACATAACGACTTTTACACCTCATAGTTTTAATGGGTCCACCTTTATCCTTATTTAAATCATTTGTTTTTTCCCTTCCACTCCACAAATTGTACCAACATCAAATACAATGAAAGCAGTGGGGGAGGGACATATCTGAGATAAGCAGCAAAGGTCAGATAAGTTGATGTTAGGTGAAATGGACCCCAAAATAAGTATTCAAATGTTTTTTTCTTGTAATTGTTTCTAACTTAGTTATAAGATGATACCATTGTTGTCAAGGCTGGCTTTGAACCCCAGCTTCCTGAGTAGTGAGGATTACAAGCTTGCGATACCCATATTCAGCACTGATATAATATATGTAAGAATAAAATAAATTTCTTATTATTTGACTTCTAGAGGCTCAATTTAACAAATTAATTTTTAGATATTTATTTAGTTAGTGAATCTGAACCCGCAGTGTGAAAAAAGTTTTCATTTTTATGAAAAAATATACACTCAAAGGTTAAAATGTCAGAATGTTTGCACAAATTGAAATACTCTAATATTCAAAAGTGATGAAGGGATCGTTAATCAAATTTCTCATGTAAGCTAAAAGCAATAGGCTCTGTTAGGGTGAATGAAGTAATTTTTCATTAAATTAAATATTATCGACTGTGCTCACATGATTTTCTCTTCTTTTAAACCAAAACTTTTTTTGACATAAAATATAGATTCATACATTTTTGGAGTATATAAAAATCTTAATTACTAGTTATTTATTTCTGAGGTTTGGGTACCGAGACATTTCAGAGAAACACTGAATTTCATGTATTTTATGTCAACAGTGATTTTTAGAAATTGAATCAGTCTCCATATAAAATAAAGCAAGATATTCCATTACATGCAATTATTCCTATAGACTTGAATATAACTTATTTTTGAATGGTAGGAAATTCATATTATTCCTACTCTATGGAATAATTAAGAAATAAATGGTTGTGATAGTATTTATTTTTCCTTCAACTAGAAAGAAAGAATCTAATTATAGATGACAAAATCTTGAATAGAAATGTCATAAAATTATGAAAAATTAAAGTCATTATGAGTTAACTGAAATAGTCATTTTTGAAGGTCACCAAATGAAATCTCTAAAGCTTCCTTATCTGTTAAATAAAATGTATTTGCACTCAAAATGTTTCTCCAGCAATGGTATAACCAAACCACTTCCATGCCAAATAGCTTCTTTGATTAATTCAAGTAAATATTTAGGAACAGAAGTTATCACATTGTATAGAAATATCTACCCACCACTCTAGAAATTAAATCTGAAATCATAAAGGATTGAGATTAATAATTAGCTTTCACTAAGTTGCCATAAAGAGGTGAAACCTTTCATGTGGGCATAGTTATAGAGATTTGGTCGCTGAGAACTTGTGATTAAAGGTGTTCAGATCAAAGTCCTTTCCTCCTCTTCCTTCTTTTTCTTCTCTGTCTCCTTCTTCTTCTTTTCCTTCTCCCTCTCTCTCTTCCCTCTTCCTCCTTCGCCCTCTCCCACTCCTATTCCTGTCTTCCACGAATACACATATTTCAACACATATTCCTGACATGGGGTACTGTGCCACCACCAACCCAAGTCAATGAGGATAAGAAACATAATCTGAAATGTATAAAATCAGAAGTCAAGTTTAATCTTTCCCCCTTTTAAGTTAATTTTATAAAGTATTTTTTCATATTAATAGGAGACTGTCACAGCATGCTCTCATTTATTATAGGGGATAAGATTTACTGGAAAAAATCTAACCAACATCACCCTAATGAAATGATTGATTAAATTAATATTATATTAGGACAAATCTACTTTAAAATATCAGATATAGTTCAATACAAGGCAAAATATCACCTCTATAATTTCGTATAAAAGACAGCAGCATACAATCTGTTCCTCAAGGAAATTGACCTATAATTGGCAGTATTGTCAATTTCATAAATGATTTAAGAAGACTATAGAACAAATTTCAACTCAAACTGCATGATATAATATTTACTTTGTCCCCTGTATACCATCTTTGTCTGGTTCCCAAAATGACTTGTATTTTATCATTTTTTTAATTAACTTTAAGTAGTTGTGTGGGACTTGCTGTTTGACAAAGCAGTATATTAACAGTGTATAGTGAGTTTTCTTTTTCTTTTTCCTCTCCTGAAGTTTGAACTCTGGGTCTGGGGGTTGTCCCCGAGCTCCTTTGGATGAATGCTAGAACTCTATCACTTGAGGCACAGCAGCACTTTCTGATTTTTCTGAGATTTAATTGGAAATAAGAATATCACAGACTTTGTTGCCTGGGCTGGCTTCAAACCTCAATTTTCTGCCTGCTGATTATCTAGGATTACAGCCGTGAGCCACTAGTGCCCTGCTTAATAAAATGCACCTTTTTTTTTTTTTTGCCTAGTCCTGGAGCTTGAATTCATGCCTTGGCAACGTCCTTGAGTTTTTTTCCTCATGCTAGTACTCTATGACTTGTGTGATAGTGCCAATTCTTGCTTTTTAGTTTATGTAGTACTGAGAAATCAAACCCAGGGCTTCACACATGCAAGTCAAGCATCTACCAATAAGCCACATTCCATAGCCAATACAATGCATCTTATGATCATTATCCCTCATCCTTCTCAATCCTATCTCATAGCTCAATTTACATGAATTTGTAGAATACTCACTGTCTCTTAATGTCATATATAGGCACTCAGAGGACATATCACAGGTCATATTTTCTTGATAGTCTTATTCATCAACATACTAAAGTTGTGCATTATAGAATTCTGTGATTTTGAATTCTAAATTATCACTCAGATTAACCCACTACTATTCTAAAATTTTTCCTAATGTTAATGCAAATGCAATCTGTGATTCTTCGATAAAGTCCAATGATTCTTAGAGTGTTAAAGAGTTGTAGTAAGAACATCACCTTCAGTTCAGGAACATTTTATCATTACTACCCTCTCAAAATACTCAAATATTTATTAATAGTCATTTCCTGTCATCATTTCAACCTACTCTCCCTTTGAGCAGCTATTATTTCATATTCTACCTTTACAGATGTGCCCATTTTAAAAACCTCATATAATTAGAAAATGTAGTCTATTTTATCCATTTCTCCCATGTAATATCACTGTTTCCAAAGTAAGTCCCTGTAAATTTTTCTCATGGATAGAGCATATTTTTTGCATGCATGTGTATATTGGAATAACATCCTCAATGAGCATTTCCATGTTTTATTATATGATATTATGAAGGGTTTTGCTATGTATATTCTTGTACATGTGTCTCATTGGACATATGTTGTAACCTATTTTGTATATAAAATTATAATTCAAAATACTGGATCATAGAGACAATTCTATGTGTAATGTCTTAAAGATTTCCAGTATATTTAAGAAACTGACTATATCATTTTAGGTGCCAAGCACCAATGTATAAGGATTGTAATTTCTTCATAATGGTTGTGCAGGGCTATTTTATTCTTTCTATTTCCACTAATCTCTATATGTATGTAATGTCTAGGTATGGTATGATCTTTCCATATGTTCCTTGATTGTTATTATATTACTATAGAGATATGTATTTGGATTTTTGGATAACATATTCAGGATGGTTAAAGTATTTCATTGGCATTAATATGCTCTTAATATATTTCTGATTCAAGTCTATTTAAATAAATATATATGTGTACACACTACATGTACATATGCATATAGTCATACTTATATGTGTATATATTCAAATACATATATGTATACATATATAAGAATATACAGATGTGTACATACATGTATATATACAGATACATATATTATAATTTTTATTTGTCTGTAAGTTATTGGCTCATGCCTGTATTTCTAGGCACTCAGGAGGCTGAGATCTGAGCATCATGGTTCAAAGCCACCCTGTGCAGGAAAAGTCTATGAGACTTTTATCTCCAATAAACCACCAGAAAGCCAGAAGTGATATTATGGCTCAAGTGGTAGAGCTCTAACCTTGAGTGGAAGAGCTGAGGGACAGAGCCCAGGCCCAGGGTTCAAGGCCCAGAACCACCACCACAACCAGCAACAAGGAAAAGAATACTGACTCAAAAAGCAATAGTATTAAACACTCTTAAAGATAGGATCAAGTCTAACATTTTAGAATTATCTTAGATACCAGCAACTTTCGAGTCCAATGAGCCATGAGCCCTCAGAATGTTGACTGAATTTCTTAGTTTATTTACACAATCATTATAAGTATGCATTTTCTCATCTATCTTTCTTTCATTTCACCACAGAATGTGTATTTATCCTTTATGTCATACTTGAATACCAAAGCCTTTGGAAGATAGTTATTAATTGGTGCATATTAATTATATGAAGATATTTTACTGCAATATCTTACATTCTCACATATTGATGAAGGGCCTGATTAACCCGTTTCTGGCTTTCTCCATTTCCATTGCCCTTTATATTTCAACTGTTTTCTTTGAATTTCTTTATGCTACCTTCACACATTGTCAAAATGTATTAAAGTGCTATTTACTCACCATCATTGAAAATTATACAATGCTGAATATAAAAGCAAACATCTAAATAAATGGAGATAATTTTTGTCGATTGGAGGATACAATTCAGAAAAGATATAAATTGTCTCTTCCCCTTTTTTTGGTCATTCATGGGGCTTGAAATCTGGTCCTGGCATTGTCCTTCTGCTATTCATTTCAAAGTGAATGCTCTACTCATTGAGCAACTGTGCCACTTCTGGTTTTCTGGTGGTTAATAGGACATAACAGTCTTACAGACATTCCCATTCCAGCTAAATTTCAACCACAGTCCTCAGATCTCAGCCTCCTATGCAGCTAGGATTACAAGCATAAACCAACAGCACTCAGCTTCACAGTTTTATTTATGTTTATGACAATTTCTAAGAACACCTGACTAGCACTCTTTGAGTCATTCACAAAGAAAAGTAATCTGGAATATATTTCTCTGTCCAATATTAAAGCTATTAGTGTAAAATTGTTATATTTGTAGAGGAAAGATTATCCAGCTCAATCGGTCTCTAGGGCACCAGATTAGATCCACATAAATATTATCAAGGAATATTTAATAAGGGGTAAAACCAAACATTTGTGGAATGATGTTCTGTTTAATAAGTGATGATACATTAGGAAGTATTTGGGAAAATTAAAAAGTGAACATTGACTTAAACATAACAATTTATTCAAATGTTAACTTCAAGCAGGATTAAAACGTGGCATATAAAACAAAAAGAGATGGAAATATACAGCAACGGAAGATGTTTTGACAATTTTGAGATTTGGCATTAAAATTATAGGAAAGGAAAATGAAAGAGTTGAACTCATTGAAAGTGTAAAACAATTTAGCCTATGAAAGTTCATATACAAGTGGTGAGCAGGTGTGTCATGTATCTCATCCTAGCTACTTGGGAGGCTGTGATTTGAGTTTTGCTGTTTGAAGGCAGCCCACAAAATAAACTCCCTGATAATCTTATCTCTGATTAATCAGCAAAAAAGCCAGAAGTGAGGCATGACTGAAAGGGTAAATTGTTAAAAAATTGCAACAAATCTCAGGGACTCTGAGTTCAAGCCCCAGGACCAAACAAGTTTGAATCAACTTGATATAATGTAACGGTTATAAATTTTAACAATTAAATCAATGAATATTACACATTCCCACAGAAATATAATTGGAAACAAAAGGCATAATTGTTTTCTTAAAACAAGTAATGGAACCATGAATTTCTTTCACTTTACAATTCATGTTTTATGTAACTTTAATTAGCAGACTTCCAGGACTAAAACTAAATATATTAATTGTATACCACAAGAAGAAAAGTGATTATAGTTAAGAATAGATATTTAATCCTAGCCAGAAGATAAGTTTTTGAGCATTCTCTCTAAAAAGAAATGTTACATGCAGAAATTAATGGATATGATGTAGCTTTATTATTACACAACATATAAATGAATGGGATTATCAAGCAATATTTCATAGCTATGTAAAAAATAATTGTGTAGCTAGGAGTCAGTGGCTCATGCTTATAACCCTAGCTACTAAGAAGGCTGAGAGCTGAGGCTCATGGTTCAAAGCCAGCTTAGGCAGGAAAGTTCATGAGACTCTTATTTCCAATGGGCCACCAGAAAACTGGCAGTGGCTCAAGTGGTAGAGCACTAGTCTTGAGCTGAAGAGCTGAGGGACAATGTCCAGGCCCAGATTTCAATCCCCACTACCAACAAAAATTAAAAATAAACAGTTACAAATAAACAAATATTTTGAAATAAATGTTAAAAATATATTCTAACAATTTTTAAATCCTTACTAGGTATACTAGTTTATATAAATATAAAGAATTGCTTTCTGGATTAGTTGTCATTGAGTCAAATTTGTAAATCACAC
This sequence comes from Dipodomys merriami, assembly GCF_024711535.1. Taxonomy (NCBI): domain Eukaryota; kingdom Metazoa; phylum Chordata; class Mammalia; order Rodentia; family Heteromyidae; genus Dipodomys; species Dipodomys merriami. The sequence goes on along the minus strand of NW_027202979.1, from coordinate 32,283 downwards.
ATTTGTCACTCAATTCATATTTGTATATTTCTATACTTACATACTTTAAGTATAATTAAGTGATAAGTGAAAGGCAATACTGTTTTAGGAATCTCCCTTGGCTTTCTATAATTAAGCCTCCTATCCTAAAATCAATATGCCCTCCAAAATAGTCAGACGTTTCATCTCATTGGAGAAGAAAAGTATAAGCCATAATCATTGCTAGAACAAGTAACATTTGACATGTATTTCACTTAGTTTAAGAACCAAAACATTCAAATCATCTTAATAATGCCAGTAATAGCAAAATGTCTTCTGAGCTTTTCAGTCTTTAAGGAGATGAAAATCTTTAATTATACATCTATTTTTTTCTACATTACATCCTATATCTTAGGAAGATATTTTTGGTAACCCTCTGTTCCTGATTAGAAGACCGGAACAAAGGCAATAATGAAAATAGCCAAGGAAAATACTTGAAAACTATTAAAAAAGCAATCACAGACACTCTTGTTTTCATCAATTTCAATGAGAATGTACGGAAAAGTATCACGTTTTGTTGCATTTAAAGAGCAATAATTAAACTTTAATTAGCAGTGAAGAAGGGAACAGAAAACTTTGAAGACAGCTTGACTTTGAACAATTCAACACAAGCATAATGGATTTATCTTGTTTTTCGATGCAGTTGCCAAAATAATAGAGAACAACATCCAAAGGCAGGAAAACACCTAAATCAAAGCAGTAAACTTTTGTCTATAAAATAGTTTTGAGGGTCTAACTCTTTCAAAGTCAGGCTTGCAAAGAGGAAAGTGTATTTGCTTTGGAGTGAACAATAAAAATATAAAAATCCTCTATTAATGTTTATCATATTTTGATTAGGACTTCTTGTGTTGGAGAAGAGTAAAGTTATGAGAAAGTTCAAGATAATTTGACTATTCCCCAATATCATTATTATTTATCAGCTGTAGCTATGGAAGTAGTCTTGATTACTCTTAATATCATTCTTCTTTACATTTAGAAGCATTGTTTGTTTCTGGGTTATAAACTGCAAACACTTGAGTGTTAATAAAGGGTCATTTCTTAAGAGTGGAAAGATGCTGTGCAAAGAAACCTAAAATATCAAAGTCTTGGAATAGTAGAAACTATTTTCTAGCTATATCACAATCTGCAGATGTAGATTTTGTTTCAAATTGTTCCAGGGGAACGATTTTTGTTATCTTCTTTTTGACCATCTAGTGATCCTATTCCATCCTATACCATCCTGGGATACCTGTACATTTACTGGATTCTCTAATTGCTGTTGGAAAGTTAGGAGGAATAGAAAATTGAGTTTTTGTATCTGTTTTACCTTATTTTTTTATTACATTAACAACTGTAACTCAAAATGACATAAAAGAGGAAAAGAGAAGGAGAAATCTAGATATCTTTTTCTTCCTCATCTCAATCACAAGATCTGGATAATTATTGTGGATATTAGATCCAGTGCTCTAGAGTGATTAAACACATCTATAGAAATAGATAACCCCACAAGTGATCACATGGAGAATGCTTATTTATAAAAAAATTGTAATATCGCTCTCTGCTCTTTTCTAGCTCTCTCTGCTCTCTCTCTGCTCTAGCTTTCTCTGCTCTCTATGCTCTTTTCTAGCTCTTTCTGCTCTCTGCTCTCTCTGTTATTTTCTAGCTCTTCTCTCTCTCTTACCCAGCTCTCTCTCTTTCCCAGCTCTCCCAGCTCTCTTTCCCATGCCTTTCCCCACCGCATTGAATACCAAAATGGCCTGGTGCCAGTCGGAATGCTCCATGTAGTACCTGTGTTACCTAGGCAACTTGGACACCTGGAAGAGGTCACATCTGAATTTGATGTGGCAATACCTTTCTCCACACATAAGGCCTAATTCAAGCCCAGACACTCTCTCTCTGTTCTTTTTTAGCTCTCTCTGCTCTCTCTGCTCTTTTCTAGCTCTTTCCTCTCTTTATTCTAGCTCCCTTCTCTTTCCTAGCTCTCTCTCTTTCCCACTTTTCCCAGACACGCTCTCTCTCTGCTCTTTTATCACTTTTTCCTCTCTCTTTCCTCTCTTTCCCAGCTCTCGCTCTTTCCCAGGCCTTTCCCAGCCACGTGGAGTGCCAACTTTGCCTGGTCCCAGCAGGTCTACTGAATAAACCTACCCTTTACCTGAAAAAAAACGTAATATCTTCCAATAGGAAATGTTATCAATTTGTTTAGTTCTTGTTTAGGATTTGTTGAATTCTGGTGTGCTATAGCCAGCTATCATATATATATATATATAAAAGAATGGTAAGAAACTAGCATCTTAATATATTCTAATATTAGCTTAGTTCTGCCTGTGTTATATGTATGAGGCTGTATTTGAGTTTTGCCTCATTTTCACATGCTACACTCTTCCAACACATAAGTTGAAAGAAGACTCTCTCTGGAAATATGCTATTTTTATAGCTAAGGAGAAAAAGACACAGATAATGAGATAGAAATCTTCCCCTAGAAATAGCCTTTCACCACTTCTGGTTCACTTTTGTAAGCTGAAGTAAGTCACATGACCCATCTTGACACTGCAGAGTAGAGGTAAATCTCACCTACAGGAAGCTGATTCAGGACATAGAGTAATATGCCAAGATATGCAACACTTGAGATAAAGAGGAAAAAAAGAGAACCATAATACAATCAATCATACTTGTCATCACATGTCTCTGCAGAAAGGATGCAATTATGTTCCTTATTTTCTAAAACAACTGAGATCTTCAAATCATGTCTTTTATGTTTGGAAGTTACAGAAATTAGAGAACATTTTGATACTGAAACAGCATAAAATTTCAAAGAAAGTTGGAGTAATCACTTCAATACTACCTTTTGTTCTCCAAGAAAAGAAACCATTTTATAGACAATAATTTGTAATTTCTTAACTAGTATTTTATTTTTCCAGAAATGGATTTTGTTAATATATGTGATTATCCTCCAGAATAAATGTCTTCATTTATCTGCATCTTGTGCAAACAGCAAGTCAATTAGATGTAAGTGGGAGTTCATCAGTAGCACTTTTTAAAAATGCAAAAAATGTGGACAGAGAGCCAATATACATATTTTTCCACCATCACTTACTACATCCTCCTTCTTCCTTCCTAGGGAACACACCCAATCAATAAAAAGGCGTACATATTTGGTTCTTGACCTGGAAAGTGGAAGCAGAATGTTATGGATGTCTGGGATGACAGTTAATAGTGTTTTACATAATAATGTCACATACAACAGCCCTAAGAGTCCTGCAGGTCTTAACACTACTTCCTTAGTGATGTGATCGGAATGTCAGCCTTACTGGACTTAGTATTGTTTTCCACTTCCTTTCTTATCACTTGTCCAAAATTGTAATACATATTAACCGAATGAAAAAGTAATGTCATCTTAAGAAATTCTTATTGCAACAAGACATTATGTCGAAAAAAGAACTTTACAACTTTGGCGGTGGATGGGTGGGGAATCGGAGGGCAGGGATGGTAAGGGTAAACAAAGGAGGAGGCAAAAATGTTTGATAAGAAATGTACTCATTACCTTGCTCATGTAATTATAACCCCTCTGTACTGTATTTTCACACAAAAAACTTAACATAAAAAAAGAAAGTCATTTAGGGCTCTGGGAATGTGGTTTCATGGAAAAGTTATTGCTTAGCATGCATGAAACCACATAAACAGAAAAAGAAACACTGGAAGTGGTGTTTTGCCTTAAGTGGTATAATGCTAGCCTCGATAAAAAAAATGAAGCTCAAGGACAGTTCCTTGGCCCTGAGTTCAAGACCCAGGACTGTCAAAAGAGTCATTTAGCTAGGAAATGCAAAATAAAGAACCCATACTTGGAATATATAATTGCTCCTTCCAACTGATACCTATCAATAGTCCTTAATTCATGTACTTTACCTATATTAGAATACTGTGTTGAACAAAAAAAAGTTTTGTTAATAGGTCATGGCAATTAAGACCAAGAATGTGCTTAGATATCAGTGAAGATTAATCCTGGAAATTTAAAGATTCCAGGCTCTTGAGTGGGCACTGCTAATCACAATCAGAAGAGTAGTATAAGTGAGATTTGGAAATCTTTTTGGTAAGTTATGGCACCAAAAAGGCAGAGGTTAATTGATAGTTTTGACAGAAGGACTAACTCCAGATGGAAGGTATAAATGATAATAATAACTAAGTTATACCATAAACTGTTCTAGAGAACCATTTTTGATTATAAATAACCAAATAACTTAGGCTAGTCCACAATCTCTGTGTGATAAGTTGTATATACTTCTATGCTGCTCTTTCATACTTGATCTCCTTTGCTTTCTACAAATCTGTCTTTCTCTATTTCTCTATGAACAATTTCTGATACTAAGTCCACATATGCAGACAACAGAGGATGCTAATGTAAGAGTGCCATAGGTCATGAGTCATTAATGTAAGAACATGGAAAAAGAGGACATATTTATTGCTACATCCATTTTATTGAAAAGCTGCAATGTCACATCATTTGATTCAAATTTCCATTCTTTGTCAACATAGTGTCATTAAGTGTACATAAATGCAAATATGATCTGGGTGCTGGTGACTCACACTTGTAATACTAGCTACTCAGGAGGTTGAAACCACAGGATTGTGGTTCAAATCCAGCCTGGTCAGGAAAATCCATGAGAATCTTATCTTCAATTACGACCAGAAATCTGGAAGTGGTGCTGTAACTTAAGTGGTAGAGCCCTCAACTTGAGCTGAAATGCTGAGGGATAGCGCCAGAATCAGAGTTCAAGCCCCATGACTAACAGAAAAAGTTCCTCAAAAGGCACGACGAAGTCAATACTAATCTTCCCAAGCAGAGAACATAATTCCAAAATAATTCAGTGCACCTTCTTTTGCTGAGTTAAGTTATGGTTTCTTTGCTGAATATATTCTCTTCTTTTAAAAATTTGTCGAATATTAGCTTTATAATAAACTTCATCTAACATGTCTTGGTTCAAAAGAGAAATGCATACAATTGATCTCACTTGGATTTATTACAGTCTCAAAGCCAACAGGCAGAAGAGTCTGTCAAACTCTTATCTTTAATTAAACACCAAACTAGCCAGAAGTGGAGTTTTGGCTCAAGCAGTAGAGTACTAACTATGGTGGCAGGAGGGCAGGAAAGACAACTATTCAGGGACAGGGGCCAGACTCTGAGTTCAAGCACCAGAACCAGCACAAACTAAACAAACAAGCAAGCAAAAAACGTCCACATATTTATTTTGGACCATCCTTAAAGCACTGGTTTGAAAACAGGCTCCTTTTGCTGATCATACTCACTGGATCCTGATTTTTGGAATCCTTATTGCTATGGTGAACTCAGGACCAGATTAAAGTAATGGATAACTGAATCCTGCAACAAGACAATCATGTCAGGAGTGAAATATTGAGGCATAAGTTACCTTTAAACCTACATGTCTTTGTTTCTTTGCAGTAGAACACTTTTAAAACAACCTTATTTCCTTTTTATCTATGTTGGCCTTCAAATGGCATATTGTTTCCTTTTGTAATACTCTTAACTAGAAATTTGCAAACAAGTTTTATGTGAGTAAAGAACACACTCGAAAAAGTCAGGGACAGAGTTTCCTTCAAGCTTTGAATTCTTTTCTTGTACAGTAAAGCGAGCGCACAAATTAAGTTGAACTTGTCATTTCTCTATGTTCAATTCCTCTCTTGGAATCAGTTTCCACTTCCAGTAACAGTTCCTTCCAGTTACTTCAAGTAACAATCTATGGCGCTGCTCCAGGTAAAATGAACGTTTTGTGGCTTCATTGAAATAGCACAAGTACATCTTTGTACATGAGATAAAGCGCTTCAGAAACAACTTAGTCATGAGAAAATACGGAATTTAAATCACTTATAAAACATTATACATGTACATATAGCCATATAAAATGATGTTAAGTGAAATGGACTCCAAGATAGTACACAACTTGATTTTTCTTTATTGTTACCTAACAGGTACTATGTGATTTTTTTTTCTCTTCTATTTTCTACCACTATGTTATAACCCCTGTTTTTACTGTATTTGATGTCGGTGATCTGCATCTTGCATATACCTTTTTCTAATGTGGGGAGGGGAAGGGAAATAATAAAATGCTGAAAGAAGAGTACAGTATGATCCATTGTAACAATGAGTTCTACAAGACGCTATGTAGAAAATGAACTTTATAACTTGGGGAGGAGAGGGGGGATTTGGGGCAGCGAGGAGGAAAGGGAAGACGGGAAAAACAAAAGAAGAGTTAACAATTCTTGATAGATTATGTACTAATTAACTTACATATATAACTCTAACCCTTCTGAACAACATTTTTACAATAAAAACATGAAAAACCATTATCCTGGAGTACATTAAGTTCAAATTTCCTAAGTGCTCTATAAATTAAGACCAATTTTAAGTGAGAAGAAGGTTCTCAGAAATATGTGTGTGTGTGTTGTACATTTTTTCACAAGTGTGCATAAGTTTACAGTAGGAGAAACAATATGAATAATAGGAGAAAAAGAAGTTCTGTGTTTAAGTATGGTTGTTCAATACAGTATAGAAGACTCTGCAAATAAGACAAATTTGTAACAATAAAGCCAAGGCCAGTATGTATATCTATGGGAGTGATGTAGAGAAAGCATTACTACTCAGTGGAACATGAAGGATGAGGCCACTCTGTTTCTTCTTCTATCTCTAAATCATGGCAACTAATCATGAAAATTTGTAAAAACTAGAATGGAAGAATAATTCTAGTTTCAAAGCAAATCATATATAAGAGCATGGACTTAACTGGAAAAAGAAAGCCATGTGGTGAGAGCAGGAATTATACTAGCAATGAACTGGTGGCTAAGTTCACATATCTTTTATTTCTTTACTTTTCTTTTCCTTTGGTATTTGTGGGGCTTGAAGTCTGGGCCTGGGCACACTTCCTCTACTCTTCACCTTAAGGCTAGCAGTCTACCGCTTGATCCACAGTGCCACTTCCAGTTTTCTGGTTGTTAATTGGAGATAAGTGCTTCAGAAACTTTCCTACTTGTGCTTGATTTGAACTGCAATCCTCAGATCTCAGCCTCCTGAGTAGCTAGTATTATAGGCGTGAGCCACTGTCATCCGGCTTAAGATCACATATCTAACAGTGTACACTCAATGTATGTAATGTGTATGGTCATCTATCTTTATATGAATTCTTAAGTTAAAAATCTGGGCTACAGGTTAGACTTTACACTCACAAAACTGTTTCAAGTTTAAAAAATGACACCCCTGGAAATATAAAACCTAAGAATGTAAAGGATTCTGGGAAGTTCAGTTTGCATCCAGCCTGAGAAAAAAAAGTATTTGCCACAATACCTATAATTAACCAGGCTAACCTGCATTGTAAGAATGTCTGAAGTGATGGAATACTAGGTATGAGCAAGACTGCTGAATAAGAGCTTGAGGTTTTGGCATACATACACGCAAGCATGCACATACACAGAGGCACATATATGTGTAAACACACATATGAAACAACTCTCAGAATGTGTAGAAAAAGTTGGAAAATAACAGTAAATATGTCCTGAGTAAGACTACGACAAGTGATAATTTTTATATTAGAAAGTCCTCAAGTGAACTTTCCCCCAAAAAGCTTAAGAATATTACAAAGATAGGGACCAGAGATACTAAGAAAGTCAAGTAATCACTATTAAAGGGATCAGATCCATGGAGGAATGAATCAGAGAACCCTGCAGGTGCATCTGAAAATGTTCATATCCTGTGTCAAATGTTAGAACGTCTTTGAAAATTGTACATAAACAGTCAAAGCAGTCAGTCTAGTGGATAAGATCATCGGAGAAGTTCAGAATTGCTAGCCTGTTTCTAGATTAAATAAACCAACAAACTATGGCAGGGCAATGTGATACAAGCCTGGAATTCTAGCACTCAGACTAAGATAGGAGATTAGAGAGTGGAATTACATAGCGATACCTTCCCTGGACCAGGTAGTATAATTTGTCTCAATAAAACAAGCCAAACAACAAGAAAGGAATACCCAGTTGGAAGTTTGGGCTAATTTTTTCACTATGTTTTGATAAGTCAAGTTTCCTAGTGAAATGCAACTCATATATCATCCTCACTTCTGTTTTACATGCTCTCTTCATTACAGAACATTGCTAGATGCAAAATAGCTCATGATTCCCAATCGAAAATTTGAAAAAGTAAGCACCATTCTGTTGGATTCTAAAGAAATGATGAAGGATTACAAAAGCTTCAGCCTGGAGAAATAGCAAAGTTCATCTAATGTATGACTTTGGAGACCTGCCTAAATTAGAATTTAGATTTGAAATAAATGCTTTTTGTTTGTAATTTCATATTCTCTAGGATACTACAAAAATGTTTTCAAGTAGAAGATTTAATTTAGAAATTCACAAATGGTTCTGGCATTCTAATTGCCTAGAATATTCTTTCAAGTGAGGTATAATAAGAAATTAGTTAATACATAATTCCAACAGTTCATGTATAACATGATAATCTGAATAATCTAGACAAAGTTGCCAACAAATGGATGCTATTAATATATAAATTTAGAAAAAGATCAATTTTTTGAGGCTTTGGTGTAACATTGTATGAATAGAGTAATTGTATGACATCTTTTTTCTTCTACCTATACATAACACAGGAAGAAATTTCCTTACGTACCTCGTAATTACTCATACAATGAGGGAAAAAAAGCTAGGTTTAATGCTTGTTTATATTTTGTTTTTGTTGTTTAGTTTATGCTAGGGCTTGACCTCTAGGTCTGGGCACTGTCCCTGAGCCTGTTTTTGCTCAAGGCTACTGCTCTACCACTTGAACCTCAGTGCCACTTGTGTCTGGCTATTCCTTATGAGTTTATTGGAAATAAGAATATAAGGAACCTTGCTACCTGGGTGGGTTTGATCCATAATCTTCAGATCTTAATATTCAGATATTCTGATCTCCTAATCTTCAGATCTTAATATTCAGATATTCTGATCTCCTGAATATCTACGATAGATAAAAATAATACATAATAAAATTAATATAAAATAATAATATAAATACTATTTGCAAGTGTTCGGATCTCAAGAATACCACTGGAGGAAAAATGATGCAGAAAAGTTTAGTGTAGTGTTCTTTGCACAATTGGGAGGGCATCACAGCAGAAGTGTAGTATTTTTTTCACAATAGTGATAAGCTAGTCATGATGTGAATTTAGGCAATTTTAAGGTGCGCCTTACAAGTTGCAAACTGTTGGGCTAGGATAAAAATTTGGAATTGATTGTCATAGAAATAATAGCTTTTTCTGATGAACAAATGTTTACTCTTCAGGAATTAATTATTATAGATAGGTCATAGTTTTATCTTCTACCAGAATGTGGCTATTTTTTCTATTCACTTTTACATATGTAACATCACATTGGAAATTTCATCTATTGCAGAATTAATTAAAATGCAAACAGATACTGTTTTAAATGTCTCTGGCATGACATGATCAGAATTTGAAAATGATTAGTTAGTAGTCATCTGAATTTTGAAGAATACATATATTCTGTCGTTGTAACAATTATTCAGTTTTAAAAGTTAGGAGTTTCCGTAGAATTAAACTTTTCTGTTTTAATATGAGGTAATGGTTTTTTCAACATAAAGGCAAATATATTGTGAAGATATTGTATAGTTTGATAACATTCAAGTTGATGACCCTCTGATAAAGAAAGGGGGAATAGAGTGGTATTTACTATACCAATACAGTGAAATTATATTTTATGTAAGTTATTTTTTAATTTAATTTTATTGTCAAGGTGATATATAGAAGGGGTTGCCGTAATTGTAAGATGGTGAATACATAACATGTAGAACTTTTTATCCACTACCTCACTTTTCTAACAGTTTTCCTTTACCCCAATACCCTTCCCAAGTTGTAATGTAAATTTCCATACTGTTGTCCTGTGAGCATTGCTATTACATTGGTTTATACTTTGTCCTTTGTCACGCCATGTTGTTGTTCCTCTTCCCTTCCCTAATTATGATAAATATATATACAATAACACATTATACTGAAATCAAATACAGCAGGGGACAAACCATAGGGGAAAACACAAAAGAAAAAGGAATCACAGAGTACATTAAAAACAACAACCACGAAGAAAACCTTTGTTTCCATATGTAGGAGTTCATTTTGTTCATCATCTTCTTATACATAGCTACTGAGCCATTCTGCTCATCTGCTAGGACTATCCTAGATATTTCCTACTTGTTGCAAATTAGGGAAACCATGGAATCTCTTTCTTTGTGTCTTGTTTATTTTACTTAGTAGGATTTTTCCATTTCCATATGAATTGCAAGCATAGAATTCCACAGTGGATATATTTATCACATTTTGTCAATTCGTTCATCTCCTGAGAGGCATATTGATTTAAAACATGATTGCATGTAAGTATCACTTAAGGTCATTCAAAAATGACAAATGCCACCTCCCCAGATATTCTAAAATCATGATTTTAATGAAGATAGGATTTCATGGTGGTACAAGTGTGATATCTGGATGAATCTAATGTATATCTTGCACTGAATTAGACAGGAAGATATCCAATATCATAGGGGTTAAAATGGTAGTGACAAAATATTCTCTTGAGTATGAAAGAGGAGGCTTCCAGAAGTATGAATTAGTTCATATAATTTTGAAAGATTTAGTAATGCAAGCTCAAGTATGTCTCTTTAAATAAAAATTATGTAATTGCTAGGGCAAAAGATGGGGAGGGAAAAGAAAACGACTGACAGGAGATCATTTTCCCAAGTTAGAGTATAAAAAGACGTAATCTACAACTTCCCAGTTAAAAAGAGAGTAATATACTATGTCCCACTTAATTTAGGTACATGCAAAAAATTTACTTGGGTTTTTCCTACTTTAACCCACCAAAATAAGTGAAGTCTTATAAGAAAAATTATGTTATTTACATTACTTCAACCTGAACACTAACTGTGATGAGCCCTCTTTTTCTCACTTTGCACTTGGAAAATAGTCCCTAAGTTGATGATGATGTGGCTGATTAGAGTCAGAGTTAGGGGCTTCTACTTGTACAATTATCACCAAAGAGTTTAAAGCAGTTTTTCCCCAAGATACCCAACTACTTTTTCTTAAGCTGTACTTTGAACACACCCTCACACCTGAGCACATAATTTGAAATTATACTTCAGCATTTCCTTGGCACATTCTACTTTGTGCCTTTCGCTTTTTTGCACATTCCTTTTGAGTTCATAGTTGCTCTCTTTCCATTTCATCTTAACAAACTGCTAAGAACATTGTTCAAATACCACTTCTTGTTTGCACAAGACCAGTCTATGTACGAAAGTACTTTGTCCATATTAAGCAATAGGGTAGTACTCACTCTTTGAGGAGAAAAGTTCCACAGTGTAACCCTATGCTCACATTAGAGAATGTAGAATTTAAAGCATTTTGAGAAAAACTGATATTAGAATTGAAAGTCTCCTTAGGTCAATTTCCATGGGGCTCATTAGGTTTCCCATGAGAAATATAAATAGCCACAAAATCTAAAGCTAATTAGTAAGTATCCGAATTAACACTAGATCCAAGATGTTGTGTTAGTAAAAGTCAGCATTGTAGGTGAATCCTTCCCTACTTGCCAATGGGTATGAGAAAATGAAAGGAAGGCATTACAGCAAAATGTTTTACCTTTTTAGGCATTCAGTCGTACTGGTGAGGGTAAAATCTGAACTCTCCAATTCAATAAAAGTTTGAAGTTTATAAAAGCATTCCCTACATATAAGAATTTGTGGCAGGATGATTGACAGGGTTATTTCACCATGGAGATATCCCTAACAAGAACTAGAGTTAAATGGAGTATATGGCAGTTATGATGTGTCAATGACTATTGAGGCATTTTCTATTCTAAAGAAGAATCAATTTGAGGAGTCTTCAGTCACATCAGTAATGCTGTTTGTTCAAGCTAATACTTAGTGTTACTTGGCTTACATTTATAACGAATAGGCTGATAAGACATCCAAACATATCTAAAAATATTTCAATAAAATCCCAAACTGATGTGGATACATGGGCCATACATTGGAACTGTAGGACAAATTAGGCTTGTCTGTGCTGTAGTTCAATCTACAAACTCCTGAATAAACAAAGTCTTCAAAAATATTCACACAATACCTATGAGTAAAGTTCATGACAGTTATATCTGTATAATTTTTCTAAGTTCAGGATAAAAGCATTGGTTCCCAACATTTAAAATCAACAGGATCTGTTGAATTTATGGATCCAGAATTTTATGGCTTCATATTCATATCCCAAAATTTTATCAATATGACTTTCACCAAAACAATGATCTTATTGAACTTGTCTATGTCCTTTTACTTTTCAAATCCAAATAGCATATTTCTTTCAATATCTTCTTGCAAATTCCTTCCTTTACTTCTGTAAATCTGTGTTTGTTACTTTTTTATTTCCTTATTTATCTCTTTCTTCCAATCTTGTCTACAGTGGTGCCCACATTGCTCACACCTGTGTCAGAACTTTCCTTTTCCTTTTCCTTTCAATAATGCCCCCAATTTTATTATTCTTTTCCATATTCATGGTCGTGGATATTTTGATGATGTCTAAACAGAGCCATCTTTGCAAGTAAACTTTAGAACTATCAGATTTTTTCCCCTAAATCCATCATTTCCACCTGTGGTCCTTATAACTAAGAGTAGCACTAACAGAGTTGCCAGCCAAACCTGTGGAAGCACATTAAGATTTCTTCTTACCCTTCTACTCCCTCCCATTAGATAAGATGAATGATCCAGATTTTCTCAGTTTCTGTCACTCAAATAATTTCTATTTTTTGGGTGGGTGCATTCGTGGGGCCTGACCTCTGGGCCTGGGCGCTGTCCCTCAGTTCTTCAGCTCAAGACTAGCACTCTACCACTTGAGCCACAGCACCACTTCCGGATTTTTTCTCTGCTTATGTGGTGCTGAGAAATCGAATCCAGGGCCTCATGCATGCAAGGCAAGCGCTCTATCACTGAGCCACCTTCCCAGCCCCCACTCAAATGATTTCTATATACTCCTTTTTTATGCCCCTGACACCAGCCTGTTTCATTTACTCAACACTGTCACCTAGTCCTAAAACAACCATATCCAAAGTATGCTTTTTCCCCATAGTCTTTTCATATTGGTCCCTTCCATCACCAAATTACTCTCTTTGTAAGCACACAGAGTGAATAACTCAGACACAAATTCTAGTATCATTATTTACTCACTACATTGACAGTTGGCCTTACATTTCTCATCTATAAATTGATGTAATCTACCAGAAATAATGAAGAATATATGGGTTGACTTCTAGAGCAGGAAAAAAGAAAATTGAAGAGTCCTTACATTTTCCACCTTACCTTACAAATAAGGAAAGACTCAAATTCAGTTTGTTGGTATAAAGTCACAAATTGTTTCCTGCAGAAATAAAAATAAATTTTACCTCCTGGCTCTAAGGTATATGTCATTTTAAGGTAACTACAGTTATATAAGTGGTACTATGTAAAAATAAATAGTGTCATGTTTTTTCAGATGTATTGAAGAACATACCCTTAACATATCATTGGAAACATTGGTTATTGAATAGTATCTATAGGAGAATGTTTTTGAACTAATCATACTAAGCTGAAAACTATACCTTAGTCCATCAAAATGTGGAAATAAATAATTTTATTTATAAGAAAATAATACCACCAAGAAAAGTGTGTATACATTAGAGAGACTTCAGGAATAACATTAGGGTTTTTACTGTCTCTACCCATTTATGTGATAGTATTTCTTGATATTGAAACTCTCCTCTTGTTATTCTTATTGTATGTAATTCAACGCTATTTTTTACTATATATTTAATATGGGAAATATAGATTCAAAAATGTGTAAAGTTTTTTTCCTTTTCAATCACAATATTGTCATTATCAGGATACTCTGTGATCATCATTATCCTCATCAAAATTATTATTAGAATCATAAGTGGTAGCTATTGAAACTCTGATATGTATCTATGATTTTGCGATTATTCCTTTTGTCTTTTGATTAATAATTTTAATGTTAATCACTGTGCATGCATCCATATTAAAATTTTGAACAAAGAAACCAAAAAACTAAACCAAAACAGGTAGCTTGGCTGTTTGCTTATAACATATTATAGAATACATTTTTGAAGTATTGCAATTTCCTAACAAGTATGAATTAACTTCCTCTCTCCTCACCACTACACACAAATATTTGAGTTTGAACAGAATTATTTTAAGTAATATACTACAATATCATGTGTATATCTAAAATTCCCTTAAGAGTAATAAACGCTACATTCTATTGAAATATTAGATATTTTATTCTAGGAAACTTTTGGAAAAACATACTGTATATCTTTGAAATAAAAAGGTAAAAAAATAGTAGCATAAGAAGTTTTAGAAGGAGTCTGTCTTCAGAAATGTATATATATATATATATATATATATATATATATATGTGTAGAAAGACATACATTTTTAGAGATTGTCATCAGAAATACATACATATATCTAAATTTATGTGTAGAACGATGTACATTATAATGAAACAAAAATCTTGAAACATCAGGTGGACCTCTTGCAACAATGAGAAGGACAAAATGTCATGTCAAAACCAGCTTTACAATGTCGGCGTGTGGGGGGAGGGGGGTATAATTGGGTGGGGAGAGGGGGGAGGCGGGGAAGGGAGGTAAAGGGTAAACAAAGGAGGAGGCTGCAATGCTTGGTAAGAAATGTATGCATTATCCTGCCCATGTAATTGTAGCCCCTCTGTACAGTATGTTCTCAAATAAAATAAAATAAAATTTAAAAACAAAATAAAAAAAATAAAAAAAGGAAAAAGAAAAATTAGATGTCCACATAAAAACCCATAAAAAAATCTTGAAACATAATTAAAATTAAAAATATACATTAAACCAAGTGCCAGTGACTCACACCTATAATTCGAGCTATTCTGGGTAATGAGGTCTTGGAATTGTTTCTGAAACTAGCCCAGACAGAAAAGTACTTGTTAGATTCTCCAATTAACCACTAAAACCAGGAATTAGCTCTATACCTCAAGTTGTAGAGTGCTGGCTTTGAACATAAAATGGCTTAGGGACAATGCATAACCTTGCAAACAACATCTAGACCAACAAAATATATCTCATTAATTTCACAGAAGCATCTTTTACCTGCTGTGAACATTTCTTAGAAACATGAATACATGCCAATGGAAAATGTTAGGTAAAACGTATAGAATATTTACGTCTATGTTAAAGACATGACTATTTAGATTGTTTAAGATATTTAGGTAATGATTTAAAATTAAGAATAATGATAATATATTGGGACTGTCTTTTATTCTATTTTATGATAGTAATACAATATTTGTAATTAATCTGTAAAATTACTCTTGCTTGGTATTTAAATTATAATAAATGATAAACATTTTTAAATGAATTCCATAGGAAAGGATAATTTTAATGGTATTAATTCTTTTGTAATTTCAAAACAATTAAGAAAATTATTCCAAGGCTGGTTTTCTCTAAAACTATATTTATTTTCTTATTCTAATTTTCATATGTTCGTAGAAATTAAAATTCCAAAAATTCAATGGATGTTGGCATTCAGAATCATCTTCATAAATACTAATAATGGAGTCGCTTAAGTGGAATTGTTTTATTTCATTTGTTTTTGTCACAAATAAATCAAGATGATTGTATGTTTTGTTTCTTTTCACGTTATTGGCTCTTATCCTGAGAATACTTTTTTTCTAGCAAAGTAGAGAAAAGCAATTGGATTGAGCAAGTAACATATGGATATCAAAAAATGCAGATGCATAGATTTGTGTTTTCTATCATTTGCTAAAAGTTTCTTCCAGAAAAGGTTATCAATTACGTATAAGTGATGTATAATTCCTAGATATTCCAGTTATCACATACATTTTTTGATTGGGTTATCTCTGCATAAAGTATAAAAACAGACAAAAAACTCAAAATAAACAGAAATCACATCTTTGTTTTAGAAACTGCAGTTTACAAAGAATTTTTAGCCAACACCAAAAACATTAGGTATTTTGCAATTTGTAGGAAGAATTTTTAACTATAGGTTTATTTTTTTGCTGACATGAAATTCACATACAATATATTATCTCCTTTCATTGTATACATTTTAGTGCTTTGGAAGTGAATTGTACACTCATAGGTTTTCCAAGCCTAATTTTCACAAACTTGGATTTCTTCAAATAGAAATGCTATAAATTTTAGAACAGATATTAAAATAGATATAAAATTGAGGCCTTGGAGTAAAACGAGTCATTTAGCAGGTCGTAAGAACTTAACAGCGAAGTGACCTGCCAGACTCAGCTCCATCCAGGGAAAAGTCACCCAGCTCAGGCGCCAGCCATTGGAGTGGCTTTCCTCACTGGGTAACCAGAGGCAGAGGCTGCCCCTCCCTCTAGCAGCCTCAACAATCAATTGAAAAACAGAAACCCTGAGAAAGGCTCCAGGCTGGGCTCTGTGAGTTTTTTCACAAAATAGCCCCATGGAAAAGCTACTGTTTGTTGAAAGGCCTCAAATCTACCCAGAGTCTAGCCTCACCACTGCATCCCCCTCTTTTGTGATTCTCAAAGCAGATCACCCTCCCATTAAACTAATCTGGGAGGGGGATCTCAAAATTTTGGGTAAAGCAGAGCATTTTTCTGCCTGTTCCAACAAACTGACTTATGAAACCAATCAAGCCACAAGACCTCAAGCTGACCAGAGACTCCAAAAAGAGGCTGGTTACAGACAAAAGGGAGATACAGGATTCTTCCCACCCCTCCCAAAAAAATAAAAAAAATCAAAGAGCTTTTTTTTTCTTCTTCTTTTTCTTTTCTTTTTCTTTTTACTTTTCTTTTTTTGGTACCTAATATATATAAATTTTTTTTTAAATTTTTAAAAAAAATTTTTTTAAAAAAAATTTATTAATCTTTAATTTTTGTCTTTTTTGAAAAAATTATTGTTTTCCAGTAACTTTTTTTTCCTCTTATAATTTTTATTTTAGGAATACGTGAATGTGCGTTTTCCTTCTTTTCTTGTCTTCTTTCTCTTTTTCTTTCTTTCTTAACTATCTTTTTGTTTTTTGTCTAGCTCTACTGAACTTCTGACCTTTTTTCTCCTTTTCTTATCCTTTTCACCTTTTCCTCTCTTTTGATCTTCTTTATGTGACTTAGCTTTTGTCCTGCACATCCTCAGATAAACCCGTGGTTAACTAGTAGACCCTATCCCCCATTGTGTAAACACTTAATCCACAAATTTATTACTCAATTCAAAACCTCTGATACTTAAATCCCTTAATAGCAGTACTACCTCTTTATACCTATATAATATTTTAAGCATTTTTTCAGTTTTTCACTTCTCCACTATGTCCCTTCCCTCCCCTTCATATACTCACATTCCTCTCTAAATAGATGGTCTTTTAATCTCCAAAATAATATTAATTTTTACGTTTCTATTTTTTTCTGGTCTTTTTTCATTTCCTTTTCCCTTTCTTCTTTTTTTCTCTCTCTCTCTACTTGCATCCTACCCAACCTATTTTCTGCATTGGGATTAGGACATAGTTAACTCTACCTATGCCTCCCCACACCAATCTATTCCTATTTTTTACCCGCATCTCTCCCTAACCCTACTAATTTCTGGTTTTCCAAAATCTTGTCTGCGGTTCGAAGCCCATTAACATATAGTTGTTTGATGTTGAATAGATGTATCTGTTGAACTAGATTGTATCTGTAGACTATTGACTGTACAAATGCAAACTTTGATTGATGGTTGCCTTAAGATAAACAAAACTGCCTTAAGATACACAAAACTGGTGCTATTTTCATCTCAAATGGGCAGAGTAAGCCGGAAAAACACCAGAAAAATGGCAAATACGGATATCTCAATTCCCAATCTTGATAAACAGGGGTCAGAACAGATAATGAATAATCCAGAGGTGAGTTCCCAAATAGCTCTACAAACACTGCTGGCAAACATGATAAATGAGAAGTTTGACAACTTACAAAGGACTCTGTATGAGCGTGAAAGGGATAGAGAGGAGGCATCCCAAAAGCTTATACAGGAATATCATAAGTGTGAGGAAGCTACTCAAAAACTGATACAGGATTTGCATGAACAACTTGCGAATACTCAAAGAGAAAGGGAGGAATGGCGTGAGCAGGCTGAGAACACTCAAAGAGAACTGCAGGAATCCCACTAAAGGGAACAACACTAATACCCCAAAACAATGAGGTATTGGCCATACCAGTCTCTCATTCCCCCAGTTCCCTGGCCCTGGAATCTAAAGTCTGTGCCTCTGTATTCTGAGCACCTGGAATTGCCTAGAAGGACCTGAGGGGCACAGCTGGGGCCAGAAGATAGACTGTCCTGTGATAAAGTACGTTTACATTTCCTAGAAACTGACCTATACTTCCAAGCCACCTTGCCCTCACCTCCCATGTAGCACTGGATCCTCCTTGCTTGGGCAGTCTTCAGTCAGCTGTCAAGTTCGAGTTGGCCAGAGCCACCAGCAATCCCCCATTCCACACTCCACTGCCAGCCTGATGAGAGGGATATGAAGTCAGAGGCCCAGTTGAGGAAAAGGATAGGACATCACATGACTGAGGCCCTCCCTTTCCGGCAGAGGAGACCCGATGCCAGCTGGCATCACTGACCCAGAATCCGCTGAAGGTGACCAAATATTGGGACAGCCAGACTTGTGCGCCAGAGAAAAGTTGGAACACAGGACTGTGGCAATTTAGGACTCATTGTAGACCCTAATAGGTGGCTAAAGCAAGGTCGGTGTGAAGGATAGGCACCATCTGAGATCAGAAAGAGGCAGACCAGCAACCAGGAAAGGGACAGAAAAAGACGAGGTAAAATTACACACACACACACACACACACACACACACACACACACACACACACACACACACACACACACACACACACACACACACACACAAATATTCCAAGCCCTTAGAAGTTCCTGAGAACAAAACCATGAACTCCCTCTATTAGGATCACATCCAACCCATGAGAAGATGGCACTATCATACTCAGACTAACTGTAGACACATCATTGAGCCTCTCATATCTGGAATGTCTCAGAACCCAGCATGGAATTTCCTACCGCACACACTGCAATGTCAAAAACTCAGCCAACCCCTTTTTTTAATGTTGGTCATGGGGTTTGAACTCTGGGTCAGGGCGCTGTCTCCAGCTCTTCAGCAGAAGATGAGCACTCTATATTTTGAGCCACAGTGACGTTTTCTGTTTTCTGGTGGCTCATTGGATATCAAGACCCACAGACTTTCCTGCCCAAGCTACTTTGAACCATGATCTTTACATTTCAGATTTATGAGTAGCTAGGATAACAGTTGTGAGCCACCAGAGGTGCCAGACATCATCCATCTTCATATACCCAGAGAAAACCCATTTCATCAGACCACAAACTTTGACACCCAGCATCCAATCCATCCTTCATTAGGGAGAATACAGACACAACAATCCCACCCCTGCACCCATTTGCCCACTCCCTGCCTGCCATAGGCCTTGACCACTTGAATTTTTGGTAAGACACCATCCATTCTACTGTGGCTTCAAACAGGTGCAAATTTGGGGAGTTCTTAGAATGTCTGTAAAGTGAGGCCAGCACCTGGTCTCTCAATCACAGCACCCTCCCACACACACCTCCACATCTTTGCAGCGAAGATGTTTTACTTTCTTTCATTTTTTCGATTGTGAGCTTGAATGCTGGGCCTGGGTGCTGTCCCTGAGCTCTTCAGCTCAAGGCAAGTACTCTACTATTTGAGCCACAGCACTCCTTCCAGTTTTCTGGTGGTTTGTTGGAGATGAGAGTCTCAGGGTCTTTCCTGCTCAGTCCTCTTATCTCACCTCCTGAGTACCTGGGATGACAGCCATGAGCTACTGGCACCCAGCAAAACATACTTTTCAATGCCTGTCATCCTATCCTCTCAGGAGACTGAGATCTGAGGACTGCATTTGGATGCCACCCTTGGCAGCAAAGTGCACGAGAACTCTTTATCTCCAATTAAACACCCAAAAACCTGGAAGTGGTGCTGTGGCTCAAGCAGTAAAGGGCTCGCCTTGAGCTGAAGAGCTGAGGGATAGCGCCCAAGCCCAGAGTTCAAGCCCCATGACTGACCAAAAAAAATTCAGTTTTCACTAACAAGTAGGAGCAAAAATGAGAGATTGAATAGTAACTAGAGCATTATCATTATATTTATTTCTCAGTGATCATTCTTGTAATGATTAATGAGAGTTTTCAAGCCAGGTTTAGCTTAAGAGTTAGTGTTAAGTAATGGATTAGATGGCAAGTAAATTTGAAATTGTTTTAGGGTACAGGGATTCAGGGAAAGGTAGGATCATTGGAAACTACAGTATTTTTCCTGATAAGTGAATTTGAGGACAAATAATATAATACTTCATGTTAGGGAACAAGATAACTTCAGAGGTAGAGTCAAAAATTTTGTGGGAATTAGGGCAAATTGAAATGCATTTCCTGAGTGAAATTGGAGTATCCATTAGAATGATTAAAAACTAGAGTTTTTTTCTTAAACATTAGAATTGGACTATCATTAGAGTGAAAGTTAGGTTTCAGTTCCAGCTGAAGTTAGAGTTAGCCTTAGGGAAATGGAAAGTTTAGGGCCAAACTGAAAGTAAATCTTCAAATAACAAGTCTAGTTAGAATTCAGATGAATGTGAAATAAGAAAGTGCTAATAATATTAAGATTAGGGTATGATTAGTGTGAGGGTTAGTCTCAATATTCCAGTTAGGTTTCGGGTTACAAAAATGGCAAGATACTGAGTAAAACTACAAACTGTTTTTAGAAAGATGAGTTGAATCAAAGTTAGGATGAATAAAAACTAATGTATTTGTATGGCTTTTAGAATCCAAAGGCTATTAATTCTAGGGTTAGGGTTACTGTTCTAGTTCAGGTTAGACTTAGGCTTAGGGAAGGGTAAGCTTTACAGTAAAACTGAGTTTTCTGCTAACATTTTCAAGTATAATAAGTTTGAAATTTAACAAAAACTACAGAGTTTTCCTAAGTTTCCTATTCAAGGTTGAATAGGGTTAAATTTAGAGTTAGGTTTCTAGTAAGGTTTATATATAGTTAGGGTTAGGTACTAAAGTAGATTTTAAATAAACCTGCAACTTCTTTTTGGAGATATAGGAGTTCAGTAAACGTTAAGATCAGTGGAAACTGAGATAGTTTTCATAATATGAAGATTTGAGGTTAATGATTCATAACAGGGAACGATTTCATAGTCCAAGTCATGGAATCTAGTATTTGGAGCAAACTGCAAATCATTTCAAAAGCAATGAGTATCTGTTAGAATGTATCTAAACAGGAGGATTTTCCATTAATTTTAAGATTGGGGTTACTATTATCATCAAGATTACTCTTAGGGTTCTGTCCAAAATTAGAGTTAGAATTAGGGAAATGGAAAGTTGAGAAATTGAGTGACTTACTTTGTTTGTGATGTATATGCACTATTCTAAGGCTTGAACACAAGGATTGGGTTCTGCCCCTGAGCTTTTTGCTGTAGGCTAGAATTCTACCACTTGAGCCATGAGTCCAATTCCAGCTTTCTTTGACAGTGAATTGGAGATGAGACTCTCACAGACGTTCCTATCTAAGCTGACATTGAACTGAGATCCC
This sequence comes from Dipodomys merriami, assembly GCF_024711535.1. Lineage (NCBI taxonomy): Eukaryota > Metazoa > Chordata > Mammalia > Rodentia > Heteromyidae > Dipodomys > Dipodomys merriami. The sequence continues at coordinate 10,550 of NW_027202979.1, read as the reverse complement.
CAGAGCTATGCTTTCTGATTTAAAGTAGGATTAATGCATGAGCTACTAGTGCCCTGGAAAGTGCCTGAATTATACTGATTGTTTTTAATTTTGTTCGATATTGAGACTTGAATTCATTATCTTACAGCTTTGCTCACTAAGTATCACTCGACCACTTGAGCCATGTCTTCACAAATGATTATTTTAAATAGCTGGAAATCATTAAATTTTCTTCAAATGATATGTATCATTAGTGTTGTTCTAAAACTTATCCTAACCAAAAAAGATTTATTGACCCTAGAGATTATCTGAGCAGATTCTCATGCTTTGCTTCTAATTGCATAATATTTTAGTGACATGATTTTTTAATTATTATTTTGAGTAGCAAAGCAGTTATCATTTAACAAAGCAGTTTATGCGTACAATACACGTTGATCAATGCCAACCCTTTCAACATTCTCATCCATCCCTCCATCCCTCCCTTATACAGCTCTTCCTTCACTCTTCTTAATTTTATAAGATATTTACTGGATTCCTCTCTGCATTTTACACCTTTTCTCCTATTCAATCTTCTGCCTTTTCCCACTTCACTCCTCTTTTGACTACCCACTTCCATATAATCCAACAACTCTACTCCTGGGCATTTACCGGAAAGAATACAAACCAGGATATAGTAACGGTTTCAGCACAACCATGCTTACTGAATCAGCCCAGATATTTCTCAAAAGAGAAATGAATCAAGTAAATGTAACACACACACACACACACACACACACACACACACACACACACACACACACACTGGAAATTATTCTTACTCATCAGAATTAATATTGTACCATTTGTATCTCTCATTTATCATTTCATCTGCCTGGTATCTCATTGCCATCGTATTGTCCCTGTACTGCAGTAACTGACACATGCAAACTGATGTAAAAGATTTTCAGGTTATGGGCTAACCATAGATTCCTGAGTATGAGTTCTCTGCTCATTCTCTTTGTCTATGCATGCCTTTGAGTAGTGATTGTACAGATTCATTTGTACCATTTGCTACACAGAAAAGAGATGAACCATACATATATATGTATGTATATATATATATATGATTATACACACACACACACACACATATATATATATATACATACAAGGATATATGCACACATGTGGATATACATTAAATACTTGGGTACATTTTATGTTTTCAAGAATTATGGAGCTAACAAATATCACATGCATTTTCCTACCTTTTCAATTTTTTCAAAACCTAAAGAATTTTGTCTCTTTTGCAAACCTAATTTTTAAGATAATTTCATCATCTCTGATCTATCAGTGGCCTTGAAATTAGATGTTCAAATAGGACAAAGTTATTTAGGCTTTTTGGTGGAAGAAAGGAATATTACTAGGGTTCTATTCAGGGGTTCTCTGCTTGCTAGACAGGACTTTGTATAGCACCAAGCATCTCAACTACTTTTGCCATACTTCTAGTCCATTTTATTTACTTGAGGTCTTGAACTTCTGCCCTGGTCAGATCTTAGATTGACTAAGACTTTGCTACCTATGCCTCCCACATAATTAGCTAGGATTACAGATGTGAACCACTATGGCCAGCTCATTTGTTGAGATGGCTGTCTTGGCAGTTATTTCTTTGGCCTGCCTCAGACCAAGATCCTTGTCATTTCTGTTTCCCAATCAGCTGGGATTACAGATGGAGCTACTATACTTGGTGTACATGACACCTGTTTTTTTTTTTTTTTTTTTTTTTTTTGTCGGTCGTGGGGCTTGAACTCCGTTCTTGGGCGATGTTCCTGCACTCTTCAGCTCAAGGGGAGTGCTCTACCCCTTGAGCCACAGCGCCAGTATCTGTTTTCTAGTGGTTTTATTGGAGATAAGAGTCTCACAGACTTTCTTTCTAGGGCTGTCTTTGAACCATGATCCTCAGATCTCAGCATCCTGAGTAGCTAGGATTACAGGGGTCAGCCACAGGTGTTCGGCACAACTTCTGTTCTTTAAATGAGGTTTTAATTTTAAAAAATGCTGTGTAGAGGGGTTATAGTTACATGAGTAAGTTAATGAATACATTTTCTATCAAGCATTGTTACCTCCTCCTTTGTTTTTCCCCTACTCTCCCCTCCCACCTCCACAACTACAATCCCCTGTACTCCCTTCCCTTCTTCCCCGCCTATATTGTAAAGCTCTTTTTTTTTAACATAGTGTCTTGTGCATCTCATTGTTACAATGGGTCAGCCTGTATCACTATTTATCTATTTTGTTTTTTCCCTTCCGCTCCACAAGCTAGAGAAGGGTGTATACAAGATACAGGGCACCAACACTAAATATAGTGAAAACAAGGGTTAAACCATGGGGGAGGAACATAAAAAGAATAAAAAAACACTTGGTAGATTATAAACCCTATCGTGGGTTTCATTTCACTTAACATCATCTTATCTGGTCGTATGTACATAGCTTTTGAACTTTTATGCTTGCCCCAGACATGTAATAGTTATTGCAAATAAGGGAAAACATAGGAGCAATGTTTCTTTGGTTTTGGCTTACTTCACTTGATATAATGTTTTCTAAGTCCTCACTTAGAGTTCCCCTATGATCCAGCAGTCCACATTTTTGGGTATTTATCCAAATGATCACAAAAAACCATACTAAGCTACTGGTACAACTATGTTTATTGCAGCATTATTTACCATAGCTAAGATATGGAACCAACCTATATGCCCCTCAGTAGATAAATGGATCAAGAAAATGTGATACACACACACACACACACACACACACATGCACAAACACACTGGAATTCTATGCCTCCATCAGAGAGAATGACATCACCCCATTTGCTAGGAAATGGAAAGACACAGAAACAATTATATTAAGTGAAATTAGCCAGGCTCAAATAACTATAGGTCCCATGGTTAATCTTACTTGGAGTAACTAGTACATGGTACCATATAACTGTATAAGAGGATGTTATGTGAAATGAACCCCAAGATAGGGACACAAATAATTTATATTCCATGGGATTCTTTTCTCTCTATGATCCCCCAAATAAAACTGGAAGGGAGCTGTCGTTAAAATACAGAGCACCACCCTTAAGGGAAAAAGCCTAAGTGACAAGGTTAGGTCCTAATTTTAAACCATAATATCAGCCCTCAAAAAAGTTGATTTCTTTTCCTTGAGGTTTTTATTAAATTGCTCGGGAAAATAATCAACGTTTTATTTATGTTTAGCATTACTATTAAAATCATGTTATGTTTATTTATGGTATTCTTTATTTTCTTAAATTTTACTTACACTTTAATATCCAGTAATGATAAGAGATATTTACTGTTTCACAAGTTTTTATGTCACTTGAATATATGGATGAGAGGTACATACAAGGAGTTTGGACTGAAAATAGATATTAGCAAGGTCTTAACATAAGAACTGATAGTTGAAAGAGCTGTGGGCATGTATGAAATAAACTAAAGAAACCAGCAAGGAAAGATAAGGTATGATTCTGGAAAGCAAACAATTTTGGAAGAAAAAAAAGGAAAATATGTAGCTTTTGGTAAGAACTTTGTAATGCATCTGCACATTCAATTCCTTATTTCTAGTGGAAGGCATTTCAGTTAACTTTATTTTACAAAGTTAAACATGATTGACATTTAACACTAACTAGCCTCTGTCTCAGGTAAGCAATTATTCTAGCCAGGTGCAAGGGGCTCAGGCCTATAATCCTAGCTACTCAGAGAGCTGAAACCTCTAGATCCTAGTTCAAAGCCAGTCTGGAGAGAAAAATTGGTGAGACTTTTCTGTGGCACTGTGGCTTAAAGTGGCAGCACTAGTCTTGAGTAATAAATCTCAGAGACAGAACCCAGGCCCTGAGTTCAAGCTCTCTGAAATTATTCTAAAAATACTTGTTCTCATTATTTCTTTAACTTGTTTAGAAGGATGTTTTAAACTTAGGGTTTTTTTTCTTTTTTAATTTTAATGTTTTTTGTGAACATATTGTACAGAGGGGTTACAATTACATAAGCAAGATAAGGAGTACATTTCTTATCAAGCATTGCAGCCTCCTCCTTTGTTTATCCTTCACATCCCTTCCCAGCCTCCCTCTCTCCCCCACCCAATCTCCCCCCTCCCCTCACCAAAGTTGTAAAGTTCATTTTCGAAATGACAACTCGTACTTCTCATAGTCCCAACAGGTCCACCTGTATCCTTAAATGACTTGTTTTTCTCATCTCCTCCACAAATTATACCAACATCAAATATAGTGAAAGCAGGGGTTATACAGTGGGGGAGGGACATACAAAGCAACAAAGAAATAATCTTATAAATGAGTTAGAAACAAATGCATGAAAGAAAGAAAAAACATTCAAATACATTTCTAAGGGTTCATTTTCTTAACGTCACATTATCTGATCTTTTCTGCTTGACTCATACATATACGAGATATTGCACATAAGGGAAAGCATGGGACATATGTTTCTTTGGGCTTGCATTATTACACTTAATATAATTTTTTCCAAGTTTTTCCATTTCCTAACAAATGGGGCAATGACATTCATTCTGATGGAGGCATAGAATCCCATTGTGTATATATACCACATTTTCTTGATCCATTCATCTACTGAGGGGCATCTGGGTTGGTTCCATATCTTAGCTATGGTAAACAATGTTGCAATAAACATAGTTGTGCTGGTAGCTTTAGTGTCGTCTTGTTTGTAAACATTTGGGTAAATGCCCAAAAGTGGGATTGCTGGGTTATAGGGGAGCTCTAAGTGAAGTATTTTGTGGAACCTCCATACTAATTTCCAAAGTAGTTGAACAAGTTTACATGCCTACCAACAATAAAGTAAGGTACCCTTCTGTCAACATCCTCTCCAGCATCTGTTGCTGTTAGAGTTCTTGATTATAGCCATTCTAACTGGGGTGAGGTGGTATCTCAATGTTGTTTTGATTTGCATTTCTTTTATGGCTAGGGAGGTTGAGCATTTCTTCATGTGTCTATTGGCCATCCTTCTTTCTTCTTCAGAGATTTTTCTCTTCAAGTCTTTATTCCACTTATTTATTGGGCAGTTGTTTCTTTGAGGATTTGTTGTTGGGGGATTTAATTTTTTGAGTTCCAAGTATATTTTATATATGAAACCTTTGTCCATTGTATGGCTAGTGAAGATCTTCTCCCAATCTGTGGGCTTTCTATTGGTATTGAAAGCTATGTCCTTTGCCATGCAGAAGCTCTGCAACTTCATGCAATCCCATTTGTCCAACCTTTCTTTGATTTGTTGTGTTTCCGGGTCTCTATTCAGAAAATTTCGGCCTGAGCGAAGGAGACCTAGGGTTTCTCCTATTCCATCTGTAATATTTTCAGAATGTCTGCTTTGACTCCAAGGTCTTTGATCCATTTGGAGTTGATTCTGGTACAGGGTGATATATAAGGATCTAGTTTTAGTTTTCTACAAGCAGTTAACCAATTTTTCCAGCACCATTTACTGAAGAGGCTGTCTTTCTTCCATTCTATTATTTTAGCTCCCTTATCAGAGATTAGTTGGCTATAGGTCTGTAGGTTCATTTCTGGGTTTTCAATTCTATTCCATTGGTCCTGATGCCAGTACCAAGCTGTTTTGATTACTATGGCTTTATAGTAGAGTTAGAAATTTGGTATTGATATTCCACCAGCAGTGTTCTTTCCATTGAGGAGCGTTTTTGCTATTCGGGGTTTTTTACTGTTCCATATGAATTTTTGGATTGCCTCTTCTATTTCCTTGAAGAATGAGGTTGGAATTTTGATAGTATCAAGGGATTTTTTATTTCATGTTGTCTTAATTTATTTTTAAGATGTTCAGAGAAAAATGATGTATCGTAAGAACTGGTTTGTATTGCTTTGTATTTCGTTTTGCTTCTACACCTATAATTCAACTGGAAAGGAGATGGTCAAAACCATCCTCCCCCCACCAAAGTTGTAAAGTTAATTTTTCGACATAATGATTTGTATATCTCATTGTTGCAATGCGTCCACCTGTATCCCTAGTTAAACGATTTGTTTTTGCCCTTCCACTTCACAAATTGTACCAACATCAAATACAGTGAAAGCAGGGGGAGAGACATGAAAAGCAGTATAGAAATAATCTTATAAATATGTTAGAAACAACTGCATGAAAGAAAAAAATTGAATACTTATCTTGGGGTTCATTTCCCTAGCATCAATTTATCTGACCTTTTCTGCTTGACTCAGCATAGTTATTTCAAAAAAGGGAAGCCATTGGACCTATGTTGCTTTGGGTCTGGCTTACTACACTTAATATAATTTTTTCCAAGACTTTCCATTTCCTAACAAATGGGGCAATGATATTCTTCCTGATGGGTGCATAGAATTTCATTGTGTATATATACCATATTTTCTTGATCCATTCATCTACTGAGGGGCATCTCGGTTGGTTCCATATCATAGCTATGGTAAATAATTCTACAATAAAAAATAGGTGTGCCGGTAGCTTTAGTATGGTCTTGTTTGTGATCATGTGGTTAAATGCCCAAAAATTTGGATTGCTGGATCATAGGAGAGCTCTATGTGGAGTCTTTTGATGAACCTCCGTACTGCTTTCCACAGTGGTTGAACAAGTTTACACTTCCACCAACAATGTAGTAAGGTTCTCAGCTGTCCAAATCCCCTCCAGCATCTGTTGTTATCAGATTTCTTGATTTTGCCATTCTAACTGTGGTGAGGTGGTACCAAAATGTTGCTTTTATTTGCAATTCTTTTATGGCTAGAGAGGTTGAGCATTTCTTCATGTGTTTATTGCGCATCCTTCTTTCTTCTTCAGAGAAGTTTCTCTTTAAGTCTTTAGCCCACTTATTTAATGGGCAGTTGTTCCTTTGAAGATTTATTGTTGAGGGATTTAATTTTTTCAGTTCCAGGTATATTTTAGATATGAGACCCTTGTACGTTGTATGTCTAGTGCAGATCTTCTCCCAATCCATGGGCTTTCTAGTGATCTGGCTAGCTATGTCCTTTGCCATGCGAAAGCTCTGAAATTGCATGCAATATCATTTGACCCATTTGTCTTGGATTTTTTTTTCTATTTCTGAGTCTCTATTAAGAAAATTTCGGCCTGTGCCAAGGAGACCTAGGGTTTCTCCTATTCCATGCTGTAATGTTTTCAGAGTATGACTTCAAACTTTTAATGTTTGAAGATCTTTGATTCATGTTGAATCGATGTGAGTAGATTGAGCTGTTGCATACATTTGTGTATGTGTGTGTGTGTGTGTGTGCGCGCGCGCGCACTCGCGTACGCGCCTGTGTGTGTATCATTGAAATCAAGGATAAGGAACTTGGTTCCTTTTTCTGAAATATACAATATGGTGTTTCTTTGTTGGTGTTAGGCTGATTGCTTGCCTTTGCCTTATGTGTACATTCCAGCTCAATTTTTCAATTAAAGTTACTTTATTATTGAACATATAATGCTCTGATATTGCTTTGTCTTTAGTCTGCCATCTAGGATCTTCTTTTCCTCTTAAATATTAACATTCAATATGAATTTTACCTCCTGACTAATTTTCCCTTTAATTTGCATTTTGAAAGAAGAATTATAATACCTTTGATCTCTGTATTCATGAAGAAAATCCACTTTGAATTCTCTGTTTAAAGTAATAACACCTGGACAGATTTGTTAGCACCAAGACCTTAAATTATCTTTTGTAGTTTTAGTTTAAAATAACCCTCCTCCATGTTTTTAGCGTGGGTAGAAAAGAATTCCCACAATGCCTCACAACTTTTATCTTTCACTTTGTCTATGCTTCCTTGTCAATGCTAAATTGTTCTGGATGCCTGTATTAGCTACCCCAAACCCTGCAAAGCTGTTGCTGCTACCCAATTTACTGACAATACAACTCAGCAATTACAGTCATAATTACCCTTTCCATGTTATCCTATTCTCTCCTACTCATTTTGCTACCCATAATTCTTAACACCATGGTTCCAGCTACCTGATCCCTGATACCCCTGTCTCTGGTAACACATTCCCAAACAAAGCAAGGCAAGAGTAGGCACAGACAGTCGAATTGGGTACTACTCTTGCAGGCACAATGGGACGTTATTCCTCAGGTATTTAACATGAGGAACTAACTAGTGGTGGAAACTATAGACGTTACTCAGAGGGGACTAAAATCCAAGGATATCAACTTGTAACTTGTTGCTAGGAAAAGCAGGCCCTAAGGTGAATGTTAATGAGAAAAGAAAATTTGACAAAAATATTGGGAATGATATAAACAAAAGTTCCAGCTTAATCTCTTCTACCAGTGATCTGAATTATTTTATGACATAGATAAGTAACTACTTTGCAGTTTTAAAAGTTTAAGAAGTTGCAAATTTATGTGGTACTTATATTAATTTATGGAATATTTGCATATGATCATGTTAATGATACTCAATAGTTTATGCTTTATGATATGCTCACGAGTCTGCCTTTGGCAATATGAATTGAGCTCTCTAACAATAAATGGGATTTCATTGTCAAATACTACAAGGATATTACTGAGGCTAATACCAAAATGAAAGCTGAAACAAGAAAACTGAACAAAGCTACAACTTTGAAGGGAAGGGATCAGTGGTAAGGGCTATGATAAAATAGAAATTCTTCACATAGGAATCTTGGAAGAATAGAATATGTCTTGTTGAATCACTACTTTTTAAAACATTCTTAGAAAGAAGAACATGATTTTTGATTCTAGCTTTTTGGGACCTCTTTAATGAGTGGTTAAAGAAAAAATTTTTGAAATGACTGAAAATCCACTGACATGAATTATTAGATTAACATTATACTCAAAGTTGCCTTGAGATGCAGGCAGGCTGGATTCCTTTTCTATTAAATTAATGGAATAATCTTCCTTTTGAATGGTTGGACAGTCCATGACACTTGTTCCAAAACAAGAAAAGATACTGGAGAGAAAAAAAAAAGAGGAAGGAGAGTCAAGGCTGCTGAAATTAGCATATTTCCCATTGGGATTTTAATGGGTTGTTACTACAAAGAATTAGAATTTCATCTTAAGATAATAATTTTAAAATGGATGTGCTAAAGGATAGCTTCGAAATGTAATATTTAATGCTGTTGCATTACTTGAAGACAAAGGTTTACAGAAAACTTTAAATTCCAGAAAAACTGTAATGTACCAATAAACACCTAGAAGAAATATAATTTAAAAATTTACCCGTTCACCTTAAATATGTATTTTAATGTTTTCGTTTCTTTCATGCATATGTTTCTAACGCATTTATAAGATTATTTCTTTGTTGCTTTGTATGTCCCTCCCCCACAGTGTAACCCCCGCTTTCACTATATTTGATGTCAGTATAACATGTGGAGGAGATGGGGGCAAACAAGTCGTTTAAGGATTCAGGTGGACCTGTTGCAACAATGAGAAGTACAAAATGTCATGTCAAAACCAGCTTTACAATGTCGGGGGGGGAGGGGGGTATAATTGGGTGGGGGGAGGGGGGAGGCTGGGAAGGGAGGTGAAGGGTAAACAAAGGAGGAGGCTGCAATGCTTGGTAAGAAATGTATGCATTATCCTGCCCATGTAATTGTAGCCCCTCTGTACAGTATGTTCTCAAATAAAATAAAATAATATTAAAAAAATTTACCTGTTCAAAGCAAATCCTGGCATGAAAGTCTGTGAGTCACTTATCTCCAAACAGGAAGAGGCACAGTAGCTCAATTGGGAGAGGGCTCCCCTTGAGCTGAAGCACTCTGGGATATGTTAATACCCAAGCCCTGAGTTCAAGGCCCATGACTGACAAAAAGAAATTTTAAAGAATTAAATCGTTAGGGTTGAAGAAGACTTGTGGTAGAGTGGTTGTCTTGCAGGTATGAGGTCCTGGTTCAATTCCTAAGCACCACATAAGCAGAAAAAACTGGAAGTGGCACTGTGGCTAAAGTGGTAGTGCACTAGCCTTGAGCTGATCAGCTCAGGGACAGCACCCAGACCCAGAGTTCAGGCACCCCTACCAACAACATCAACAACAGCAACAACAAATTAAAGCATCAAACAACCTGAAGATTTTGTCCAGAATAATGAATGCAGCATTATCCGTTGACATGACTTGGACTTGAAACCAAGTTTACCAGGGGAGATGGTGGGAATTTTGTGTGTGTGTCAAAACATGCAAAATTATTTTCTACATTCCCAGGGAGGGAGAAAGGAGGAAATGGTTGGGGGAGGGGGGAGGTGTTTGGTGGCCTTGCCTTTTGTTTCACTGATTGTTTTCTGTAGTCAAATTCAGAGAAATTCTGCTTGCAATCCTAGTTGCATGGGCAATGACGAAGCCATGTCCTGGAAGTGGTTTTGTCCTGTCCTTGGCCTGGTTCCAAACACCACTGGATAATCCAAGTCCCACTGCAGGACCAAGATGCCTTGAAGACTACTGATCCATTGGGCAGGTGGACCTAACCACAGCCAGAATAAGCAGAAAATGCAATTCTGAAGGCAGCACTGGAAATTTATATCGGGTAGACATTTTTAATATATTTTTATTGTAAAAATACTGTACAGAGGGCTCAGAGTTACAGAACTAGATAATGAGT
>NW_027202978.1:87500-121989 GCF_024711535.1 Dipodomys merriami | reverse complement strand
AAGGAAACAACATTTTTCTTTCTGTTTTTTTCTTGCAACAGCAAAAGAGATGGTTTATTGTACATGTGTCACACTTGGCCACAACTATGAACAGAACTAGTCCAGAATGTCACAGGTCTGGGGCACAGGATCATCAGGGGATGCTTGGTTATGAGCAAGGTGTGTCTTTCAGAGATGATCTTGGCAATGAAAGTTCTGGATCCACTGGGAAATCACAGCGGCATGCAGTCCAACATCTCAGCGTCCCAGCCTATGGCATTCCTTATTCCTCCTGCTCCTCTGGCCTTGATGGGTGCACAAACTGGTTTACTTAGACCTCTGCCTCATCTTTCTTCTTTTGCCCTTCAGCCTGCGCATTCGCTTCCTCTACTTGGCTCTCATGGTGCTGTTTTTTCTAGGAAGATGGTGCTAAGGCAAAGAGCAGGAAACAACATTTTTCTACCTAAAGATGTCTGTGGGGTTAACAGTGGAAGAAATAGATTTATTACCAGATATTTAGACCAACATGCCAATTCTGACATATCTATGATGATAGAGACTAGCTTTAGAATGATAAAAATAAACCAAAGGACTACATCCCAAAGTACTGGACAAGGCTAACAAAGCAGAGTAGGGCATCAGGGTATAGGGTAAGAGCTATGTAGAAAAACTAGTTGTTCCTACAATGAAAAGTATTACCAGGCCTAGCAATTCAAGTTCGCCATACCAAGTAGATTTTGAAAAATAGTCTGTTACTTATTATATTAAAGAAAAATTTAAACTTGTAGGCTCTTCAACTTTATATCAAACAACCTAAACTTTGCTCAGGGGACATGGTACTTAATATTTGGATCATCAAGTGCCAATTCCAAATTTAATTATACAAATAATAACTCTACTAATAGAGAATGTTAATGGTTTCTTACAGATGGAGCTGAAGGTAAAACTGCTAAGACTTTTCCCACGTAAGAGACTATTCTTATTACACCTCTTCCCATGGTCTTCCAACTGCCTCAGTTCATTCATTTTTTTTTTAACCAAACTCGAATATTTCCACTTTATTCACCCAGATGTCCTTTTAACACTTCAAAGGCTGTTTTTGAGAAATAATAAAATTTTCAAAAGCACAAAAAATGCCACCCAAGTTAAGAAGTTTTGAGATCAAGCAGATGAAAGGGAAAATTTGAGTAAGGAGCGAGTTTAGTGTCCTAGCCATGACAAAATCCTAAGAGTTAGTGAGTGAACACATGACTCTGCACATATCCACAGAGTTGAGGTCACATGATGATTCTGGCTCCTGGTCCTCCTCTTTGCTTTCCTGGTCTGACACACCATTCTCTGGGATGCTGAGCTCTTCTTTAGGCTTTCTTCATTCCCCTCCAGTAACTCCTGCTTTATAGGCTTGCACAAGATAGACTTTTTCTTCATTTTGATATTTGGTTTAGGTTGAGAAAGCTATTTTTTCTCCAATTCAATGCTGTTTGCCTATAAAAATCACAATAAGAAAAACCCAACTAAGACAAGCATCCTTGGTTAAAGGCATTCTAGGTTGTAATCTCTGAACTTTTAGGGCCTACTTTACTCTTGGCTTTGACTGTCTTTTGTCTTCCTTCTCAATCAAACTCTCCCCATCCCCACTGCTAGGACTTGAACTCAGGGCTTAGAATCTGTTCTTGTTTGCTTTTTTTCCCCCTCAAGGTTAGTGATTTTCCACTTGAGCTGCAGTTCCACTTCCATCTTTTTGGTGATTAATTGGAGATAACTAAACCATGATGCTCAGATCTCAGCCTTCTGAGTAGCTAGGATTACTCAATGAATTTTCAGGAAGAGGCATCATGATGTTATGGGATTTCATGAAGTCATAAATATGATGATACCCAAAACCTTGAACAAGGACATTCTCAACTTCACCCCAGCATAACCATTGAAGTGAGGGATTTTAAACACTTATACATTAGTACTGCTCATACTCCCCTCAGACTTCAGGATCACACATCACTTTTGACTATCAAGCCTCACTGGTTACCTGGAACTCCCAACAACAGTTTCTGCTTTCCTTTTACTTGGAGACCTGAAACTTGAAGATTAGGATTTACTTTGTTCAATTTTGAGTCTCCTCGGTATTTTTCTTCAATTTTTGTTAATCAGTTTTAACTTGAAGTGATACTCTGCTAAGATCAAGGCAACCTAAGACATAGCATATCATTTTTAATTGTCTCTTTGCTTAGTTTACTTTAATCAAAGGATTAAGAAATCTATTATAAGGTTTTTGGTGGGGGTAGCATTGTGAAGGGAAGGGCAAATGGACAAATGTGGTGGAAGTACTTTATGTGCTCCTACAAAAGTAAACAATGAAGGTGGGGGAAAGTGGCTCACAACTTTAATCCTATCTATTCAGAAGGTTGTAAGCAGGAAAAATCAGTGAGTCTTATCTCCAAAAAACTACCAAAAGGCCGGGCGCTGGTGGCTCACGCCTGTAATCCTAGCTACTCAGGAGGCTGAGATCTGAGGATCGCGGTTCAAAGCCAGCCCGGGCAGGAGAGACCGTGAGACTCCTATCTCCAATAAAAACCACCAGAAAACCGGAAGTGGCGCTGTAGCTCAAGTGGTAGAGCGCTCGCCTTGAGCTGAAGAGCTGAGGGACAGCGCCCAGGCCCAGAGTTCAAGCCCCACGACCGACAAAAAAAAAAAAAAAAAAAAAAAAACTACCAAAAGAAAGGAAATGGGTTGTAGCTCATGTGGTAGCATGCTAAGATTAAGCAAAAGGAGCATAGATATGGTACTCAAGCCCCGAGTTCAAGACCTAGAATAAGCACAAAACAAACTAACAAAACCTGCTGAAATTGCTTTAAGAAGGGTCTATGAGAGAAAAATGGTTAGGGTAGATTTGATTTGGGAACATTTGGTATCTGTCACAGTATATGCGAATAGATCCACTATAGGTTGCTGTGGAAATATTATTCCTTGTTCCATTATGAGCTATTTGGATTCACTATTTCAGTGTGAAGTGATATTTCTTGAGAGAAAATTGTCAGTTTGGAGCCCAGCACTGCTGGATCATGCCTATAGCCTTAGCTGCTCAGGAGGTGGAGATCTGAAGACCAATGTTTGAAGCCAGCCCATGAAAGAAAGTCCATGAGACTCATCTCCAAAAAACTACTAAAACACTCCTGGAAGTGGTGCTGTGACTCAAGTGGCACAGCACTAGTCTTGAGCAAAATTAGCTCAAAGACAGCACCCAAGCCCTCAGTTCTAACCCCAGGATCAGCATATACACAGAAAAATTTTAGTATGACTTCTGAACGAGGTTTTGTACCATTTTTCCATGAGTTCATTTTCAGACAGCACTATGTCCTGTGGGAGGCTTCTGTGTTCTGGCTTACATGGCATTTCTATTAGATGATATGTAATAGGCATCTACACAAAATTCCCTCACTCAAATTATATTCTTCAGTTAACAATCTATTATGGGAAAGAATTGAATTTCCCCATTTGTTTAAGTACTCAATGAATTTAACAGTATAAATTTGTAGATTGCTATTTAAGTTATATTCCATTTCTATTAGTTTACGCTCTTAAAGTTCTTATTCTTAGTTTATGTAAGTATGTATGTATGTATGTATTTTGTTGGCCATGGGGTCTGAACAAAGGGCCTGGGAGCTGTCCCTCAGCTTTTCAGCTCAAGGCTAGTGCTCTACCACTTGAGCCACAGTACCACTTTCTGCTTTTCTGCTTATGTGGTTCTGAGGAATTGAACCCAGGGCCTCATGCATGTGAGGCAAGCACTCTACCATTCAGACACCTTCCCAGCCCCTCTTTGTTTAGTTTTAAAGTGCCTTTAATGACCTTTCTTAATATAAGATGATATAATTCTATAACTATATCTAGTTTTTTTAATAGGTTGATGATTTCCCATAGATTCACCGCCATCAAAAGATACAAAGTATTTCCTTCACCCTTAAAAGAACAGCCAACTTCTGTTTCCTCAGAAGTTGCACAGAGGTTCTTCCTGCAGAGTATCTCATACTTATATCTAACACCATGTGACAGAACAGACAATAACAATGTCTTGTTATTCTGTTATCCTCAGAAAATAAAATGCTATTCAAAAAGACTTTGGACCTTTGTTTCCTCATGTTATTTATAATTTAAGGGAGCTCAATGCCAGACATTACTATTTTCTGTAGTTGTATGTTACAAGATCTACATTCATTCCCATGGAATATTTTATTTTTGTTGGGTGTGGTGGTCCTTGTACTAGGGCTTCAACTCAGGACCTGGTAATGTCACTTCAGATTTTTGCTCAAGGCTGGGACTCTTCCACTTGAGCTACCTCACTGCTTCTGGCTTTTTAGTGTTAACTGGAAATAAGACTGGGTAGGTGATGGAGTGGGTATGACTGTGATACATTGTATCCATGTATGGGAACGTCACAACCTCCTTCTTGTACAACCAATACTTGCTAATAAAAAGAAAGATAATTAGAGGTCTAATTGTTCACAGTAAGTTTCTTGTAATTTCCCTTCTTATGTCTTTCTCATTTTTTTCATGCTAGCATGTGTTCAGTGCTGACCCTTAGCTCTTTTTCTTATGGCTAGTACTTCAGCCACAGCTCTAGTTCATTTTTGCTAGTTAATTGGAAGAAAGAAACTATCTGATATTTGTGCCTAGGTTGTCTCTGAACCTCAGTACTCAGATCACAGCATCCTGAGTAGCTAGGATTACAGGTGAGAGCTACTCAGATCCTTGTTGTCTCCTAAATTATCCCATGTCCATTTCACAATGGCAGTCCATTTCCATGCTTCCCAGCTTTGCAGAACTAGCTTAATTATAATCCAACACCAAGTCTAACCTCACCACAGATGCTATTTTTTGTGTCATTCTCTGACTATAGACACCCTTCTCCTGGCTGATGCATTGCAACAACCTAGATGGCTCTCATACTACGCCACAAGGATAGGAAGCCAGGAAACACTAGCTTAGAAGCTGTAAAATCAGAGGAGCAAAAAGATATCGTAGTGCATTCTGCTGTGATCTTATTCTGATTTAAACAGCCTTGTCATCTATTACCAGGAGTAGCTTTGACATCACATTCTGAGTAGTGACTGGGTGTAAGCTGGTGTGTCCGAGCTGACTATAGTATTGTCCTGAGCCTGTGCAGACTGAAGAGACAAGCCAGTGCCAGTAGCACACACATTGGAATAACAAAGCAACCTATAGTTAGGCATTGCCACTCTTTGTTATAGAGTAATGAATGAATGACTCTCTAATTTCTTGACAAGAAATTCCTGCAGACCCATATGCAGCTGCCTCATCAGAGCAAGTAAAGAGCATGGTGCTGCCTGGAGGAAACACTGTGAGAAGCTGCCAGAAAGCATCTGTTTACTGGACTCATGGGGCTCCTCTGTCCTCTAGAATTAATGACAAATGAGGAGCAAACACCTCCCCCTCTAGGCAGACATACACAGGAAGAGCATTGCCACAGCACAACAGGGGACTCCCAAGACATACACTTGATCTGTGCTGTCAGAACTGAGAGTTTTATTTTTGGGGGGGAGGGTCCGGTTGTGGGGCCTGAACTCTGGGCCTGTGCCCTGTCCCTCAGCTCTTCAGCTCAAGGATAGTGCTCTACCACTTGAGCCAAAGCGCCACTTCCGGCTTTCCATTTTGCTTATATGGTGCTGAAGAATCGAACCCCCGGGACTCAGGCATGCAAGGCAAGAGCTCTACCACTGAGCCAACTTCCCAGCCCCAGAGCTGAGTTTTTAATGACACTTCATCCCACAGTGCTCCCTAAACCTTCAACCCAACCCTGCTCCTTTCATGTCCCTGACAATGTTTAGAGGCATCCAACATCCAGACTGAAGATGTTCCTTCATGTTTGGAGTAAGTCTGATCAGACTTTATATGGATCCACTGCTCAGTCAGGACTCTCGATCCCTCCCATCCCCATTTTGATAATGTGTGTCTCTTGACCTATTCCTGTCTTCTCTTTTCAAGATTCAGTCAGGGCCGGGTACAGGTGGCTCACACCTGTAATCCTAGCTACTTAGAAGTCTGAGATCTGAGGATCGTGGTTCAAAGCCAGCCCAGGGAGGAAAGTCCGTGAGACTCCTATCTCCAATAAACCACCAGAAAACCAGAAGTGGCTCTGTGGCTCAAGTCGTAGAGTGCTAGCCTTGAGTTGAAAAGCTCAGGGACATCACCCAAGCCAAGCCCAGAGATCAAGGCCTATGACTCAAAAATAAATAAATAAATAAATAAAAGAAAGCAAAAACATACAAAGCTCAGAATGGCAAGCAGCTGAAAACAGGATGGAATAAACCAACATTATCTATGACAGTTTTCAGATTATGCAGAGAAATGCCTGCATTGTTGAAGCCCAAGCCCATCTGATAGCTGAGTTTTAGCTGGCTGGCATGCCCATGATGCCAGGTAATGGTATTCACCAATTTTGTGATATTATTGGATGAGACCAATAGGCTTCAAGTTGGGAAGCTGAAAATTTTCTATTGATCTAGAAGGAGAAATATATCAAGACAAGAAATGGGATTAACACAATGCCAAAAGCAAAAGGCCATCCAATCCAAGGAAGACAGAATAACTCTGTCTCTGAAAAGATGATTCTCTCAAAGGAATCCTGAGCTGAGTATGGTGATCTATGTTTGCAATCTCTGAATTTAGGAGGCTGAGTCAGAAGTTAGGTTGAGACTAGCCTAAGTTCCATGCCAAGAGAAGAACACAAAACCAAAGCTCATCTTACAAAATAAAAGAAGGACTGGGAATGTGGCTTAGTAATAGAGTGCTGGCCTAGCACATACATGAAGTCCTGGGTTTGGTTCCTCAGTACCACATAAAGAGAAAGGCTGGAAGTGGTACTGAGGCTTGAGTGGCAGAGTGCTAGTCTTGAGCAAAAGAAACTCAAAATGAATGGTGTTAGGAAAAATGTAAAATTAATGAAATAACATCTCTCTCCCTCCCCTATATCCCTTCCTGCTTTCCTCCCTCCCTCCTTTTCTCAGTACTAGGGTTTATACAAAGGATTTCATGCTTAGGCAGGTGTTTAACTCTTAATCCACACTACGGCCTTTTTGTACTTTAGTTTTTAAGTTAGGGCATCCTGTTTTCTTCCCATCCCAGGACCAGCCTCCCATCTAGCTGAGATTATTGGAATCAGCCCAGCTTGATGATTGTGATCAGATCTCACTTTTTGCCTGGGTTGATCTTGGATTGCAATCCTCTCAATCTATGCCTCCCAAGTAGATGGTACTACAGGAGTGATCTATTATGCTTAGCCTTTAAAATGATCACTTAGAGCTGGGCACAAGTGGCTCCTGCCTGTAATCCTAGCCACTCAGGAAGCTGAGATCTGAGGATCGAGATTCAAATCCAACCAGTGCAGGAAAGACCATGAGACTCTTATCTCCAATAAACCACCAGAAAACCTAAGTGGTCCTGTGGCTCAAGTGGTAGAGTGCTAGCCTTTAGCTGAAGAGCTAAGGGACAGCAGTACCCCGGCCAAGAGTTCAAGTCCCAAGACAGACAAAAAAAATCACTTAGGAAGATAAAAGAAAAACTCCTGAATTCTCACATTTATTTAAATAGCGGCTGCCAGTCATATTTCATAAAGCACTTATGGGGCCCATGAAGTCTTTTATTTTTAAAATACAATAAAATAGTACTAGAGCAGTTGGGATATTGTTCTGCCAGTAACACAACTGTAAGAGCCTCGGAGGGAGCAAGCAAGCCGGCTACAGGCCAGCTCCACCGCCGCTTCTTCTGAGCAGCAAGCAGCCATGACTGGGGCACAGGCTCCTCAGGCCAGACCCTGCAGGCAGGGCAGCCCCTCCAAATCCCTCCAGTGGCTGACCTCAGGCCTCAAAGGCTCCAGCGCCGAGCTTCCTGGGCTCATCCCTAGGCTGGAGGTGCAGTGTGAAACAGCAAAGGAGCCAGCGAGACTCCTCCAGTGTCAGGGCAACCAGGCAGGAGTGGAGCCAAATGGCCAAACTTGCAGCAGCGACTGCAGCAGTTGTTGCTGCCTCGTGCAGCATGGGCCAGGGCTCCTGCAGCTGCTCAGGCACAGCCAGAGGTGGAGAAAAACTCCAGGACTGACACAGCCCCCTTCCACCCAATCTGCCTAAGATCTGGGAGCTGGAGTGGGAGCAGAAGGAGAGGGGTTCATATGGGTGTT
The DNA here is from genome assembly GCF_024711535.1 of Dipodomys merriami. Classification (NCBI taxonomy): domain Eukaryota; kingdom Metazoa; phylum Chordata; class Mammalia; order Rodentia; family Heteromyidae; genus Dipodomys; species Dipodomys merriami. The sequence continues at coordinate 113,819 of NW_027202978.1, read as the reverse complement.
GGAGGCATAGGCCTGCAAAACCCCATTTGAGCACCTGTGTGCCCTGAGGGTGGATACAGACATGCATCCCTTCCTTCCAATTTATTTATTTTTGTTGGTTGTGGGGCTTGAACTCTGGGCCTGGACGCTGTCCCTCAGCTCTTCAGCTGAAAGCAAGTGCCCTACCACCTGAGCCACAGGACCACTACCAATTCTTCTCGGGGAGGAAGGGACACCCTTTCCTCCATGCTGGGCAAAGGTTCTGCCCCGGTGCAAGACTCAGGTAATGGTTTGCTCAAAGTACCATTCGTGCTTCATCTACTTAACCACGTAGAACAATGCCTGGAGACCCCCCCCCCATGTGTAAATCACCTGTGCTTTACCTACTTTTACAACCTTGTTTAGTGGAACTGCTCCACATTTGTTGACAAGGATTAGCTTTTTCTGTTTAAACTCTCATTGTCTGTGCTCCCATAAAACTGTTTAACTCTCTGCCCCTGACTGAAGATTTACTTCTCCTGCTTGTGTGCTGTATATAAGCATGTGATGTTCCAATAAATTTTGTCTATACCCACATGGTGTAGTCCCTTCTTGCCTATACCACACATCGTGTTCCCAGATCCCGTTGTGGAAACAGCAACAGATGGGGTTATGCCGGTTGATGCCTCTGACATCTCCCCCCTTTTTTGTTTTTTAAGTACAACCGTAAGCAAGAGATCCTTTGCAGAAGGGATTTGCAGAAACTATTTTGGAATGTAGACAGCAATATCTTGACAAGACATAATGCAATCAATCCTGTAGAAACACTATGGGTAAAACTGTGCCACCAGGTTCGAGGGTCCAATTGGTTTAGCACAGATGCAATTCCCTCAGCCAGACCTTCATATCCCACCCCAGGGAGTTGTGCCAAGAAAGTCTCAATGACTTCCTGCTGTAACTAGTGGATGTCCCAAGTCAAATTTCCTTGCAAGACTGGCAGGTGGTAGTGAAGTCCCTGCCAAGTAATGTTAGAAGTGTTGAATCAAGTAGGAGTGATGCACAGTTTATTGAGCTCTAATCACACTTGAAGGTTAGCTGTTTCTGCAGATCAATTATCTGGTCTCCCATCCACTGCACCGTGTGTTGCAGGGTGTTCAGACGGGAATCAATGTCCTGTTTAATATTGTGCTGATGAGTCCATAGCTGGTGACAGTCCAGCCACTTCTCTACAAAGTCCTTGGTTTGGATGGAGGAATGCAGGGCCACTCCGGCAGTCGCAGCAGTCATGGTGATAGCAGTCATTTCAAGGATCACAGCTACACTCAGACCCAGGAATCTCCTAGTTCTCTTCAGCAGTTGCTGGAAGACTCCTGTCAACAAACCAACAGTGGGGCTCTCCTGCCAAGGTCGGGTGAGGTTAACAGGCACCCAGACCCCTAAGCGAGATCTTAATATCAGGAGAGACTGAGAAGGCATATTAAAAGAAATAGTATGATTTAAGCATGTAAAGAGTCCAGGCTGCGTGGGTTCTCATTGATTGACACTGTCCCTGTGGGCTAGGACATAGGAAAGTTTAATACAACCCTGTACAGTAAAAGAATGGTTCCTGTAAAATGTATAATTTGCCTCATGGGCCCTAGTAAAGTGACCAATCCAATTCTGAGTTGTATAAAATTGGGTGGCAAGTTTTATAAATGCCACTGCTCAGGCCCTAAGTGTCCCCTGAAGTTTATATGTGGCCTACGAGGCACAAGGCCTCCATCATGTCAGGTGAGCAAGCCAATGGGTTCTACATGATTTATAACTCCATTGTATAGACGTCACCATCAGAAGAATTATTAGTATACCAATCACCAACATGCTTTTCAGAATAATTGGCAATGAAACATCCATGAGGACCTCAATCTATAAATGAGATGTTATCATTATGCTGTATAATCTTTCCTCTAGGGTTTTGACACTGAGACCACTGAATAGAAACATAAACAAAATTCAATAATTAATGTCCTGGCATACTAGGTTAGGTGGTCGCCCAGTCTTATTTGTATAAGAATGATCCTTACCAATAAAATTTAAGGAAATTGTGCTGAATAGCCCCATATGATTGTTGATTTTATCATCAGGCAAGATGTATGCCCATACCTGTCTTCTGGTTGGTAAGCAAGGTGATGTCCCTAAACACAGTGGTAAAGACTCAAATCCTAAGGAAATAATATAAGGTATGCCTTCCTCACCTGGATGAGTAGGGTCTGCATGATCCCATGGTGGAGGAAAATACATGCTGTCATTTGTATACGCCACCGGACCTTGGTCTAGCTAATCCACTAATTTTAACAATGGTCGGTGAGTGACATAGGCCCAATATGCATGTTCACTACTCACTGCAGAAGTATTCACAAGCAGTGCAATCATGGCCAAAACAGATATTCAGGTATTCTAGGGGTTTTTGTACTGACCAGGGTGGCTTCGGTCTTGTGTCAACACCTTATTCTGACCCCATGTTGCTGGGGTCAAGCTGGTTTTCTTAAGATAAGGATGATGGCTTCCTCCAGACTTCAACCTTAGGTCTGCAAATCTGCGTACTAGATGTTCTTCCTCAGGGTTGTGTTGTGTTGTTTTTGCTTCTCTGGAGGTCGGATGAGTCAAAAAGGGACCCAGATGTTGCCAGTAGATCCATCTGGAATGATAGAAACGCTATTTTCACTTATGGGGCATTAGTCTTATTCTTCATTGATTAAATTTTTTAAACCATATGGGAATAGATAGTGAGGTGGTGCTAGAGGGATAAAATGCTTTTCAGCTTTAGTGAAAGGATCACTTTGAGTGAAATTTTAAAAATTTAGAGTAAATAAGGTTAAGGCAAAAGTTCCCTTGGGGATTCCCCTTTTTTGTTTTTTTAATAATTGAAGCTTAAATGTTTTATGGGTGTGTAAACAGTTGGCATTAGTCTACACAGGTTCATTAAAGAAGTTTTACCTAGGGACTAACTTTAGTAAACTCCCCTAATATTTTTCTGATTGTACACTGGCTTTTAGAATATGGTGTGGGGTAGTTTGTCAAGGTGACAACTTTTTACTAATTACATTTTATTCCAAACTAGAGTTTAGGCATAATTTTTTAACTTTTCATAACTGTATGGACCCTTTGGGGGGCGGCTATAGCAGCATAGCCTGTTTAGTACTTTGGTTTGTAAAAGATTTAAATAGTCTAGGATGTTTAAAGGTAAGCTCCATAAGAAGTTCCACTTGTAGGTGTTCAGTGGCAGTTTTGTAATTGACAAACAAGTTATAAAAGCAGACCTAACAGTTAGTGATTACAAATTGCATCAAGGCAAATAGGGTGGTTGAGTCCACACAACTGCCTGTAGACATCCTGGTATCTAGGCTGGAGATGGGGGCATTGCACCCAGCTTCAAGGCCTGGAGGTGGGACAAGTCTTACCTTGAAATCCTAGGAAAACATTACCTCCCCAAATGGGCGAAAGCATTGTTTAGCTCCTCAAATAGCCTAGGTGGGACAGGCAGGCCATCCTTTGGAATACAGATGTTTAGTGTAGCTCCTGGTGCTTAACTCTCTACTTAAGCCCTTATCTTTGAAAATTTAACATTTGGTCTAAATCCTGATATAAATGATCTTTTTAGTAATTATCAGACCACAATTTTGTTTTATTTTGGTGTTTATACCAATGTTTCTCTGCTTACCTGGGACTTATTTGTCTCAGTTAAATTTGAATTTTCTCCTTCCTTGTTCTGATTAATACCCTATCTCTTTACTTTTGATCTGGTCCTAACAATTTCATATTTTATTCTTAAACAAATTTATTTGTTTAGTGTCAGCCCAGAATTTACTGCCAATTAGGGTTTTAAGCACATACAGAGCAGTTTGGATTTAAGCTATTCCCCACAATTCACAACCTCAGCCTTTTACAGCCAACTATTACAAATGGTTGACAAGTTCTTGCCCAGTTATGCATGCTTATAAAGTAGCTTGCCATGACCTCCAGCTCTGATCAATTTTAGAAGAGCCAAACATTATTGCCAAAGTCCCAGGAGTGCCTCTTTCTATGTTAGGGTAAACGCAACCTTGACATTTCCCTTGGTCACTGGACTTGAACTTAGTGCCTGAGTGCTGTTTTTCAGCTCTCCAGTGCAAGGATTGCACTTTGCCACTTCGGACTCCAAAGCAACTCTGCCCGCTTTTTTGGCACTCTGCTGGCTAGTTAGAGATGATAATCTTTCTCTGCCTGGACTGGCTTTGAACTGCAGTTTGTAGATCGCTCACCTTTGGTCCTCAGCTCCACCCTCATCTGGGCCCCCTCCCATTTCTGGAGTTCCCTCCATACAACTGGTCTCTCCCTCTCTCCACCCAGACCCACCTGAACTCCCATCTACCTCACTTCCTTTTCTCTCAGATACTTCTGCTACCAGGATGATGATGGAGGTCATGTGCTCCCTCTTGGGGGAAATATGGCTCCTCTAATAAACCTTGTAATAATCTTTCTCCTTTGCCTGCCTGCCTCTGCATGGTCCCATAGGATGGATGTGTCTGATCCTCTTTCACTGGTGGCTCCATACTGGGATAGGTTCCCCAGTGCATTTGCTCCCCCTGCACTTCAGAAGGGAGTTCAAACAGCTGCCCTGGGACCTATTCTGAGATCCTTCACTCCAGTCACCAGAGGACCATCAAGGTAACTTTCTCCTGACTGAGTGCTCTACCAGCCCATCCAGCCCCACTAATTAATTCCCACTCCAGGGTAAGTGACAAGTTTGTCTGAGGTCAGGGTTTCTGATTCCAATATCAGTGGTAAGGCCACCTGAGCCTTTCTGGGCTAACTGAGCCCCACCCTCACCATCTGACCAAAAACTTGGCCAAGTGCTGGAATTAGCCACTAGAGGCCTACCATGGCCCAAGGACCCACCTTGGACCAACATAAGGACAGTCTCCACTGGTGGGGCCACCACCTATTTAGGAGCCAACCTGCACTGCAGAGGACACTCTACTCTAGGCACATGGCTTCAGGTCACTTACCATGGGAAGGACACTAAATTTCTTTACATTAAGGCCACCTGGCCTTGGAGGGCTGTTGAGTCCCCATCATTAAATTTGGCCCCACATTTAAAACTCCACTTCTGAGAGTGCTTGAGCAAGTAGCTCTCTCTCTCTCTCTCTCTCTCCCTCCCCTTAAACTTTGCCTCTTGCCAAAATTACCTGCTTGTAACCTCTTTCACAAGTATTTCATATGCTAAACGCTTTGGTTAAGCCCTGGAAGAATGTAACCAGTAATTGCTTGTTTCTACTCATTAGATAGAAAATGGGTGAGTTTAAGTCTAAACTCCCTGAAATAAAGGCCAACAAGTTTGGATATTACCAAAAGTGTATTAATCTTCTCTCTAGCATTGAGCAAGTGGTGGATGTGCCAAATTGGCATCTTGGTACTTCAGCTTAGTACTACCCCTTCCTCCTCCCCTGTCCTGTGGTGCCATTATGCTAGGCCAAGTGTATGTTCCTATTGCCTCCTGTTCACTAGGTTTCTTGTTGGCAAAGTTTTGTATTTTAAAATGACCACATGGTTCCATCATAATTAGAAAATTAGTTCCACTAAAATTTCAAAACTTTAAAAGTCTATTTTAAAATCTAAGCACGCTCTATAATCTGTGCACAAACATGTCTGTCTGTGTCTTATTTGACTATATGTAAGTGATTATGGTTTCAAGGTTACTCTGCCTACTAAAAATCTTTGTCAATGGAAGCTGTGAATTAATCTAAATTGCTTTAAAACTTTGTGACCTGACTAAGCCAAAGAAAAAACAGGCAGTTTTAAAAGACCTTGGAAAAGGACTTAAAAAAGACAATGTCCTTTACAAAGTAAATGAAATTGGTAACTAAGTTTGCTGTGAATTATGTCATTCCTATGTCCATTTATGCTAAGAGTTAACTATTGTTCACTGACCATGGCTAGTAAACTAAAGCTAAGGGTTTCATTCTCTGTTTTCTCCCCTGTGTGCCGATCAACTTCAATTAAGATCAAGGGACCAGAGTGACTATGCCCAGTCACAGCTGCCTAAACCAGTGGCACCAGCCTGCAAAAGCCAGTGTAAACCAGGTCTCTAACCAGTATATGTAGAAATATTGCAGGTTACCAACAGGAGGTGCAACAGTCCATACATGTTGGGAGATGCCACAGTCTCTCTCAGACTCTGGCCTTGCTTCATCTCACATGACCAAAAGCCTGTTAATTAAGGGTAAAACACAAGACACATTAGATATTTGGTTCTGTAAATGTTCATCGCCAGAAGTTAGACCATACGGGGTGTATGAGCAAAGGATAGAAATTGATTTCTATACTATTTTACAATTGGAGGTAAATTCCTAAAGGTAACAAAGACTGCAGAAAAAAAATATGGCCACTCTTTCTATTCACTGCCCACAGGACAGCCTACAGGCAAAGAATATACAGCCCAGTGTTTCAATGATGCATTTAAATGCAAATTAAAATAACTTTACAAAAAGGATTTAAAATGACATCCCCCTTGCAAAAATTTGAGAAGTTGTGGGGAGTGGCTGGCCTCCCAGACAAGTTTAAAAGATAAAATTTTCCTAAAGGTTTATTTCAAAGTAAAAAGAAATAGGATTATTCTAGTTTGCCCCTAAAATTTTTTGTAACAGTTGCCGGAAGGCCCACAGTAAAAGATAGGACAAGTTTGTCAAATGTAATTTAATAAGTAAAACCATGCTTATAAAACTACTTCCAGCCGGGCGCTGGTGGCTCACGCCTGTAATCCTAGCTACTCAGGAGGCTGAGATCTGAGGATCACGGTTCAAAGCCAGCCCGGGCAGGAAAGACCGTGAGACTCCTATCTCCAATAAACCACCAGAAAACCGGAAGTGGCTCTGTAGCTCAAGTGGTAGAGCGCTCGCCTTGAGCTGAAGAGCTGAGGGACAGCGCCCAGGCCCAGAGTTCAAGCCCCATGACCGACAAAAAAAAAAAAAAAAAAAAAAAACTACTTCCAATGACCATCTTTGTTGCTTTTAATTGGAGTAAAAGTGACTGTTTGTAAAAAAAAAAAAAAAAAAAAAAAAAAAAACTCATTGATCTGCAGTTTGAAGCCAGTCCAGGCACAGGCAGACTAAAGTCCCTGTGAGATTGTCATCTCTAATCTGCCAACAGAGTGCTCAAAGCTGAGTTGTTTTGGAGTTTAAAGTGGCCAAGTGCTAGTCCTGAGCTGGAGAGCTGAGGGACAGCACTCAAACCCTGAGTTCAAGTCCAGCGACTGACCAAGGAAAGTGCCAAAGATGTATTTATCCCAACATAAGAAAGGCACTCCAGGGACCCTGACAATGTTAAAACATCCAGAGGCAATTACAAACAAATGTTTGGATGACAAAAGTGGTATCAGATCCTGAGTTACTTGAGCTTGGTCCTCCAAAAAATTGATCAAGCCAGAAGGTCATAGAAAGATAAGTTTGTAAACATGCCTATCACCCATGTTGGTCTAACTGGGCAAAACTTTCCAGAGATCTGTGATAGTGGGTAATAAAAGCTAAGATTGTAGAATGTAAATCCCAAAACCCCTGTATCTCCTCAAAGTCCTAATTGGCAGTAACTTTTGAGCTGGTTAAATTCATCTGTTGAAAAGCTTGTAGAGCTGAGATTATGTTCCTATTGAGATCTGTCTAAAGGCCTACATAGGTAGGCATTCCTCTGCCAGACAGAAAATGCTTTTATAAACCAGGGTGTTAAACAGGCTATGCTGCTGTAGCCCAAGAAAAGGCCTGTACATTTGTTATAGGTTAAATGTTGTCTATAAGCCACTTTAAGCAGGCTACCCAGAGGCAGTGGGTCATAGAGTGCCAATCAGTCTCAGGTTAAAAGCATCTACTGGGCTTTCTTTTAAAAATCTCTGACAAGTAATTGTTAGTCAATTGTGAACAAGTTATAGGTAACCTCCATTTCATTGATCTCCTTGTTGCTTTAACTGGAAATAAAAAGAGCTTTTGTAAGAAAGTTCAAAGCCATCCTGGGCACACAAAAAAAAATCCTTCTAAAACTCCATCTCCCTACTAATCAGCACAGAACCAGGACTATCCAGCCAAAGGCTGAAAGTGGCATTGTGACTCTAAGTAGTAGAGCATTAGCCTGGAACAGAAGGACTCAGGGACAGTGCCCAGGCCTTGAGTCCAAACTGTAAATGCCAACCGGGACAAGCTATCCCAGGAATGGATGTTGAGACAATGGCCAGGACAAAGTCAGTCCTGACCATGGAAAACCATGGAAAAGAGTAAGAGATGCTACCCTAAATGGAGTCACTTTATGCTTTATGCATTGTTTCTGGCAAAACTGGGGCTTCAGCTTCCACCCCCACTACAAAGGCAGAGGAGGGGTCCCGCAGAGCAGTGGGGACCTCACAGATGAAGTCCTTCAGGGGAGGGGGCCTCACAGAAGAGGCTGCAAAAAGGGGTGTACCTCACTGGGAGGCCGCAGAAGTGAGAGTGCATTGTGGGGAGGCCACAGAAGTGAGAGTGCCTTGTGGGGGAGGCCGCAAAAGAGGGGAGGGCCTCACAGGGGAGACTGCAGAGGAGGGGAAACTGCAAAGGCACAGAGGAGGAGTTTAAACTTAAACTCATCCATACTTTTACCTTCAGTTACAAGGGAGAGGGAAAGAGGGAGAGGGAGAGGGAGAGAGGAAGAGAGGGAGAGAGGGAGAGAGAGAGAGCCAGAGCTATCTGCCCAAGCACTCACAGAAGTGGAGTTTTAAATTTGGGGCAAAATTTGATTGAAGGGCTCAGCAGCCCTCCAAGGCCCAGGTGACCTTAATGTAAAGAAATTTAGTGTCCTACCCATGGTAAGGGACCTGATTCCACGGGTCTATATTAGAGTGTTCTCCACAGTACAGGTTGGCTCCTAAAGGGGGTGGTGGCCTTGCCAGTGGAGAATGTCTTCATGTTTGTCCATTTGCATTCCTTGGGCCATGGAGGAGGGTTCCTTGGGCCAAGGTAGGCCCCTGGCACTTGGCTAAGGTTTGGCTCTGATGAGGGGAAGGGGGGCTCGGTAAGTCACAGAGGCCCAGGTGGCCTTACCACTGAGATATCAGAATCAGAAACCCAGACCTCAGATAAACTGGTCACTTACCCTGGAGTGGGATTTAATTAGCAGTGTTGGATAGGCTGGTAGAGCGCTCAGTCAGGAGAAAGTTACCTTTGTGATCCTCTGGTGACTGGCATATAGGATCTCAGGATGGGTCCCAGGGAAGCTGGTTGAACCTCCTTCCGAAGTGGAGGGAGGATCAAACCCACTGGGGAGCCCATCCCCACAGGGGCGACCAATGTAAGAGGATTAGAAAAAATCCATGCAAGGGGACCATGCAGAAGCAGGAAGGCAAAGGAGAAAGATTATTACAAGGTTTTTTAGAGGACCCATATTTCCCCCAAGAGGGAGCACATGACCTCCATCACTATCCTGGTAGCATGAGGATCTGAGGGAAAAGGAAGTGAGGTAGATGGGAGTCCAGGTGGGTCTGGGCAGAGAGAGGGAGGGGTCAGTTGTATGGAGGGAACTCCAGAAATGGGAGGGGGCCCAGGTGTAGGTGCTCATACTTCGAGCTCATGAATCTACCTGATTCTGGGGCCTGGATGAGTTGCCTTGATCTCTTCTAAGTCATTTACCATATGAGGCTTTTCTGAACTCATACATCACTGCAAATTGCTAGCATTCCTCCCTAGCACATCACTCAATATATTTTTTCCATCATATATTTAAACATATTTATGTGTATACATTCTCTACCCTCCCCCAACCCCACACACAAAGGCATAGACCTTCAAAACAAAGCTTTTCTTTTTTTCCTTGCTACAGTGTCTAGAACCTAATAAACTCAATAGATACAAAAGAGTGAGCTGGGTACTAGTGTCACACATATTCAGGAAACTGAGATCTAGAATCACTTTTTCCATTTATTTCCCATTTTGATTAAAATTTAAGCATTAAAGGAACTTTTAAAGAGAATCAAGACTTCCTTTTTTCTGGAGGTTTCCTTCACTCCCTTTCACCTAGTCCAGCTCAACCTATGTCCCCCTGGGGGCTTTGGCATCCCAGAAAATCCACAGTCCCCCAGACCCCAGTTAAATTCAGAGAGAATCCAGCATTGCCTTTAGTCATGTGGTGGGCAGAGCAGAAAGCATCCACCACGTGTGCTACCCAACACCTCTAATCCACACCAGTGCCACTTCCATACTCCTAGCCACATGAGCAGCATTGTGTCACCGTCGCTTGCACTGGCATAGGCTTCCGTGGTCATCAGGACAGATGTCCTGAGAGTTATTTCATCTGCACAAGGTGCCATTTCCTGGGTCCAGGTATATTGCTGATCTGGGAAATCACTGGCATTGGAGCAAGCCAGGGCTGCTGCAACCGCACTGTAGGATGCATCTCTCTGCAGCAAAACCTGAGGCCCTTCCTTCCTAGACACAATGGAGATCCTAGAAAATTCCCTGCTTGTCCCTAGATGAGTCCATGAATATATCTACAGCCCTCATCTGTCAGAAATGAACAAAGAGTACAGAATTGTTCAAGTCATTTTCCTTCTTCACAGAAGGGTGCACTATCATCCTGGCCCCCCAGAGCGAGGCAGCACACCAAATGGGGGGATCCACTTGGTTTTCATCCCAACCTAGGAATGATATTATCCCTTCTCATGTTGCTAAGGAGTCAGGATCACATCTTTGTAAACAATCGGTTACCAGGGTAATAGGGTCATAGAAGGAAGACAAGTCATTCTAACCATCAGTGGACCATCCCTAGTCAGGAGGCAGTGTACTTTGGGAGGCTATTGCTCAAAAACAAACATCCTTTTTACCTGTTAATGAAACTGCAAATCCACTGCACCTCACCTTTGTCATTACAACAACAACAACAAAAAGAAAAAGAAAAGGGTGTTTTGGATTTTCTTGTCAGGACTGGCTTGAAACCACAATCCTCAGATTTCAACCTCCTGAGTAGTGCCAAGATTTTTTATGAGACAATTCTCTCAAATTAACCACCAAGAAAGAAGCAAAAAGGAATAAAGAAAAGTCCAGGACTTGAGCTGAGGCTCAACTGGAAGATAATGGACAGCACCCATGCCCTGATTTCAAACCTATGACCAGCACATCATGATCATCATGATCATGATCATGATCATGATCATCATCATCATCATCATCATCATCATCATCATCATCATGTGAATAAAAAGACTGTAAGAGCCTATTAAGAATATTAAAATTGAGGGCTGGGAAGGTGGCTCAGTGGTAGAGCTCTTGCCTTGCATGCATGAGGCCCTGGGTTTGATTCCTCAGCACCTTATATCAAAAAAGAAAAAAGCCGGAAGTGGCACTGTGGCTCAAGTGGTAGAGCACTAGCCTTGAGCTGAAGAGCTGAGGATAGCACCCAGGCCCAGAGTTCAAGCCCCATGACCAAACAAAAAAATATTAAAATTGAGTGAGCCAGGCACTTTTTGGTGGCTGACATGTAATGCCAGTTAGGAGCATGAAATCTCAGGATGGTGGTTAAAAGCCCACCTGGGCAGGAAATTCCATGAGGCTCTGATCTCCAACTAACCAGCAAAAATGCCAGAAGTAGAGCTGTGGTTCAAGTGGTAAAGCAACAGCCTTGAATGAAAAAGCAAAATAACAGTGACCAGGCCCAGATACATAGGGTAGGACTACTACTAAGTAATCAATTAAATACAAATACACAAATAAAAATCAGAGTGGAAGATGAGCACAAAAGCCAAGAGAATTGGTGGTTTACACCTGGAGCTCAAGCTACACAAAAGACAGAACTTGAAGATCTGGGTTCCAAGGCAACTGAGGCAGAAAAGTCCCTTAGGAATTTGTGAGTATGTATCAGGTGTGGGTCTTGAACCCAGGGGTTGAAATAGAATTTTTTTTTTCTTAAAGGTAGCATTCTACCACTTCCTTTCTTTGGGGGATGAAATGGAGATAAGTTTTATGGACTTACCTGCCTGGGCTTTCAACCCCAATCCTCAGATTTCAGGTGCTGATACAGTACTCTTATCTTCTATGAGATTTTTTATCTTCCATGAACTGCCAAAAAGTAAAAGAAGCCAGAAGTTGATCTGTGTGGCTCAAGCCACAGAGACTGCTTGCTTTGAGGGAAAATGAACAACAAAATCCCTCATACACAGTGGCCCTGCCCTGGTTTCAAACCCAGGAAGTGACCAGGCCCTATGTTCAAGCCCTAGGACCACCACCACCAGCAACAAAAGAATGACTCAGGGACAGGGACTAGGCCCTGAATACAAAGCCTAGAAACAGCATTAAAAATAAAAGAAAAACAAATTCAGAGACTGTGGCTAGGCTCCAGAGTTCAAGGTCTACAACCAGCACCAGGACGGACACACACACACACACACACACACACACACACACACACACACACACACACACACGAAATGAACAATATAATAAGAAGGCAAAAGAAGAAGAGCGAAGTCAATGAAATATTTTTAAGTAGTGGCTCATGCCTATAATCCTAGCTACTGTGGAAGCTGAAATTTTAGGATTGTGGTTCATAATCAACCTGGGCAGGAAGCTCCATGACACTTGGTTTTATGTGTGCTAGTCCTGGGGCCTGAACTTGTGCTGTTTTGCACAAGACTAGAACTATTCTACTTCCAAGCTCTTGGTGATTAATTGGAGATGAGAGTCTCAACAACTTTCCTGCCCTGGCTGGCTTTGAACCACCATCCTCTGATTTTAGAGCCTGGCTAATGTCCCTGTCTTCCCATGAGAATCTTTCTTTTTTTGGGGTTGGTCATGGGGCTTGAACTCGGCCTGCACACTGTCCCTAAGCTCTTCAGCTCAAGGCTAGTGCTCTACCACTTGAGCCACAGGGCCACTTCTGGTTTTCTGGTGATTTAGTGGAGATAATTGTCTCATGGACTTTCCTTCCCAGTCTGGCTTTGAACTGCAATCCTCAGATCTCACCCTCCTGAGTAGTGGCTTACAGGCGTAAGCCACTGGCACTCAGCTTTTTTTTTCTTTTCTTTTTTCTGTTTTATGGGTTGTGGGGCCTGAACTCCAGCTCTGGATGGTGTCCCTTAGCTCTTCAGCTCAAGGCAAGCACTTTACCACTGAGCCACTTCCCAGCTCCTCCATAAGAAACTTATCCCTTATGAATCACCAAATTTGTTTTACAAAGCCAGATGTTGAAATGTGGCTTAAGTTTTAGGACATGGGAGAGACTCCAGCACAGTGACCTTGCCCTGATTTCAGGTTTAGGAACAGTCACCACTCCCTGTGTTCCAGCCCTAGGACCAGAACCAAATAAATAAATAACTCCCCCATTTTCACTGTATTTGATCCCATTTTCACTGTATTTGATGTTGGCGTAATTTGTGAAGGTGAAGGGAAAAAACAAATTGTTTAAATAGGGATACAGCTAGACCGATTGCAACAATGAGATGTATAAGAAATTATTTCAAAAAATGAACTTTACAACTTTTGCCTGGTGGGGGTGGTAGAGAACATTACATAAACAAAGCCATTCATGCAGCTGTTGCTCAAGCTGTTAAAGTATGCTAGCCTTGAGAACAAACAATACAAAAAATTCTTCATTCACAGTGGCCCTGCCCTGACTTCAAGCCTCAGGAGAGTGGCCATGTCATGAGTTGAAGCCCTAGCAACAAAAATGAAAATAAATAAATAAATAAAGCCAGAACTTTATCTGTGGCTCAAGCCATAGAGACTGCTAGTCTTGAGAAAGAAAAGGGAAAAACCTCAGACACAGTGGCTCTGCCCTGATTTTATGACTAGCAAAAGTTAAGGCCCTATGTTCAAGCCCTAGGACCAGCAATGAAGAAAAAAAAAAATACAGCAACAACAAAAACTCTGCAAAAATGCCCAAGTCCTGAGTACAAGCCATAAGAGCATCACCTAAAATAAATGCAGAAAGAAAGAAAAATACATAAAGAGCCACAATTTGAACTGTCTTGAGGTGGGAAGCCTACTAGTCTTGAGAAAAAATTAGGAATAATGACCAGGCCTGGAGTTCAAGTACTATAACAAGCTCAAAAAAAAAAAAAAAAAATCTGTTGGGAGCCAAAAGGAGTCTCTCAACATGAAGATAGGCTTGACTATCTCACCAGAACATCTTGTGGCTGAGTTTACAGAACCACTCTCAGAAATCCGACGCTTTCATCCTGCCTTATGCAAATATCCTGCAGCTGCTAATGACCACCCTTTCACCCTGCCCTATGCAAACATCCTGCAGCTGCTATGGCCAATGAAAAAGCTTCCTTAATGGCCAATTTAAAAGCTTCCTTATTCCAAGCATATAAATACCCCAGTGTGAAAAATAAAAATTTGCAGCTTGATCAGAATCCCTGTCTTGCTGTCATTCTTCATGTCTCTTGTCCCTTCATTCCTCTCGTTTAGGTTCATCGCCCTCGTTGACGTCCTGCAGGTTGGGACAAAAATCCACAAAAAAAAAACCTTCAAAACAAAAACCTCAGAAAGAGTGGCCAGCCCTAATAATAAGCTAGATGACCCAAACTTACGAAAAAGAGAAAAAGAATAATAAATTAAGTGAAAAGAAGGACAAAAATATTAGAGCCAATTTAAGATTTTAAAAATATGGTTCACACCTATAATCCTACCTCCTCAAATAGCTGAAATCTGAGCATTTGTGGTTTGAATCCAGCCTGGGCAGGAAAGTAAATGAGAATTCTTTTCATTTATGCTACTCCTGGGCTAAAACTTGAGTTTTACTCAAGGCTAGAGCTCTACTGCTTCCTACCTGTTGCTGGTTAATTGGTGAAAAACGTCTCATTGATTTTCATGCCTAGGATGGCTTTGAACCTTGGCTCTCAACTTTCTTTTTTTTTTCTTTCTTTCTTTATTTTATTTTATTTATTTTTTTTTTGTGAACACACTGTACAGCGGTTTTACAATTACATGGGCAGGTTAATGCGTACATTTCTTATCAAGCATTGCAGCCTCCTCCTTTGTTTACACTACACATCCCTTCCCAGCCTCCCCACCCAACCGCCCACCCAATCCTCCCGGCTTTCCCCCCCACCAACATTGAAAAACTCGTTTTCGACATGACAACTTGTACTTCTCATTGTTGCAACAGGTCTACCTATATCCTTAAACGACTTGTTTTTCCCCATCTCCTACACAAGTTATACTGACATCAAATATAGTGAAAGCAGGGTTATACTGTGGGGGAGGGACATACAAAGCTACAAAGAGATAATCTTATAAATGCGTTAGAAACAAATGCATGAAAGGAAAAAAAACATTAAAATACATATCTAAGGATTCATTTTCATAACATCACATTATCTGACCTTTTCTGCTTGACTCATACATATACTAGATATTGCAAATAATGGAAACCATGGCACCTATGTTTCTTTTGGCCTGGCTTATTTCACTTAATATAATGTTTTCCACGTTTTTCCATTTCCTAACAAATGGGGCAATGTCATCTTTCTGATGGAGGCATAGAATTCCATTGTGTATATATACCACATTTTCTTGATCCATTCATTTACTGAGGGGCATCTGGGTTGGTTCCATATCTTAGCTATGGTAAATAATGCTGCAATAAACATAGTTGTGCTGTTGGCGTTAGTGTGGTCTTGTTTGTAAACATTTGGGTAAATGCCCAAAAATGGGATTGCTGGGTCATAGGGGAGCTCTATGTGAAGTCTTTTGAGGAACCTCCAAAGTGCTTTCCAAAGTGGTTGAACAAGTTTACATTCCCACCAACAATGAAGTAAGGTTCCCTTCTGTCCACATCCCCTCCAGCATCTGTTGTTGTTAGAGTTCTTGATTTTTGCCATTCTAACTGGAGTGAGGTGATATCTCAATGTTGTTTTGATTTGCATTTCTTTTATGGCTAGAGAGGCTGAGCATTTCTTCATGTGTCTATTGGCCATCCTTCTTTCTTCTTCAGAGAAGTTTCTCTTTAAGTCTTTAGCCTACTTGTTTATTGGGCAGTTTTTTCTTTGCAGATTTGTTGTTGGGGGATTTAATTTTTTGAGTTCTAAGTATATTTTAGATATGAGACCCTTCTCTGTTGTATGGCTAGTGAAGATCTTCTCCCAATTAGTGGGCTTTCTATTGATCTTGCTAGCTATGTCCTTTGCCATGCAAAAGATCTGCAACTTCATGCAATCCCATTTGTCCCACCTTTCTTTGATTTTTTGTGTTTCCGGGTCTCTATTCAGAAAATTTCGGCCTGAGCCGAGGAGACCTAGGGTTTCTCCTATTCCATCCTGTAATGTTTTCAAAGTGTCTGCTTTGACTTCGAGGTCTTTGATCCATTTGGAGTTGATTCTGGTGCAAGGTGATATATAAGGATCTAGCTTTAGTTTTCTACAAGTAGTTAACCAATTTTACCAGCACCATTTACTGAAGAGGCTGTCGTTCTTCCATTCTATTGTTTTAGCTCCCTTATCGAAGATTAGATGGCTATAGGTCTGTAGGTTCATTTCTGGGATTTCAATTCTATTCCATTGGTCCTGATGTCTGTTCTTATGCCAATACCAAGCTGTCTGGATAGTCATCTTGGCTTCCTGTAGTTCTTTTTTCCTTTCTGTCTTTTTTGACAGTTGTGGGGCTTGAACTCAGGACTTGTGTGCTGTCCCTGAGCCTCTTGTACTCAAGCCTTGTGCTCTACCATTTGTGCCATAGCGCCACTTCTGGGTTTTGAGTGGTTAATTGGACATAAGAGTCTCACAAGGACTTTTCTGTCTGGGCTGGCTTCCAACTGAGGTCCTCAGATCTCAGCCTGTTGAGTAGTTAGAGCCATAGAACACTTATCTCATATTTGTTAGGTATGAAAAAAAGAGATAGCCGAGTAAGAAAAGCACCATGCACATGCTATTCAGGTAAGGGGTAGTTTTATTCAGTAGACCTGCTGGGACCAGGCAAGGTTGGCACTCCACATGGCTGGGAAAGGCCTTGGAATGAGAGAGAGCTGGGAAAGAGAGGAAAGAGAGAGGAAAGAGCTAGAAAAGAGCAGAGAGAGCAGAGAGAGTCTGGGCCTGGGCTAGGCCTTATCTAGGGTACGGGCAGAGAAAGGTGTGGACACATCAAATTCAGATATGACCTCAGTGGATGCAAATGTGACTTCTTCCAGGTGTCCCAGTTGCCTAGGTAACGCAGTTACTGGGTGGAGACTTTGCTGTGAGGAGTGTGGAGTCTGCTCGCCATCCAGGAGCAGACCTTACAATATTAACAAAAAAAAAAAAAAGATGAGCTATGGCTCAAATTGTAAAACTTCCATCCCAGAGGGGGGAAAAAGCCCAACACCTCAAGAAGACTGGCAGGTCAAGCCCTAGTATCACCATAAAAAAATGAAAACCAGGGCTGGGAAGGTGGCTCAGTGGTAGAGTGCTTGCTTGCTTTGGATGCATGAGGCCCTGGTTCGACTTCTCAACATCACATAAGCAGAAAAAAAAGCTGGAAGTGGTGTTGTGGCTCAAATGGTAGAGGACCAGGAGCTGAAGTGCTGAGGGATAGCACCCAGGCCCAGAGTTCAAGCCCCGTGACCAGCCAAAATAAATAAATAAATAAAAGCCAAATACAAAGAAATAAAAACAACCACCAAAAATAAAAAGGAAGAGTTGTGCACTGGCTAAAGATGTAGTGCCTGCTAACTTGGGGGGAGGGGGGCGGAGGGGGAGAAAGCATGGACACTGGAGACTGGCCAGGCCACTTTGAAGCCCTGAGATTAACACAAAGAATAAAAACAACAACAAAAAGGCAGAAAGTGATCTTTGGCTCAAATAGACTATCAGCTTTAAATCAAAAACAAAAACTAAACAACACTGACCAGGCCCTGTGTTCAAGCCCTAGGTCCAGAACCAAAACATAAGAAAAACCTAGCCAGGTGCCAAAGGGTCACACCAGTAATCCTAGCTACTCATACTCAGGAGGCTGAGTTCTGTGGATCACAGTTTGATGCAAGGAAGGAAAGTCCGAGAAACATAATAGACTACTCAGAAAAAGCTGGAAGTGGTGCTGTGGCTGAAGTGGTAGAGTGTTAGCCTTGAGCAAAAGAAGCTCAGGGACAGGGCCCAGGCAGAAGAGTTCAAGCCCCAAGGTCAGCAAAAATGAACAAAGAAAAAAGAAAGTGAGTAATTAAGCTGTGGCTCAAGGTATGAAGCCTGCTAGCCTGGAGAAAAAAAGGTAAAAAATGTAAACAAAAATATTAAAAAATTATTCCCAGAACCACATGCTCCAGTGCACTTTTCCCTACACCCTTAGTTTGCAGACAACCAGGCCAATGCCCCTGCTATACCCTGTATCTCTATGCCAAAAATTTCAATTATTTGAAAACTGCCTTCCGAGAATTGCCACATAGGGACCACATTGAGAATTATTGACCTCAAAAATATTTATTAACATGATTTCTTTTATTCTTGTGATTTTTCTATGTCATTCTCATCATTACTTCCCTAGCACCTAGCAAATTACCTAGAATAAAAATATAGAGACATATCTGCTTATTGAACATCTACATGTATATTTGGGATAATAAGCTAGTTTATATGGGGTCAACAACACTGAGCATTTTTTACAATGAGCCTCATAGTTTGTAAAAAACAAAAACAAAAACAAAAACAAATAACACAATTTAACCCTCAAGAACTCTACATTTGCTAGTCAGCAGTCACTCATACCTCTCATCCTAGCTACTAAATGGAAGCAGGTGCTTGTGTTGTTAAAAATAGTAATGTTATAAAGGAAAAGCAGAGAATTATTATAGACTATAGGAGATCAAGTATACACAACTATATATAATTCATGATCATGTACTGGTATTAGTACTGGAGAAAAAAATGACAGGGACAGAATTGAGCCAATTGTCAAGACTGAAATATAGACAAAGATTAAGCAAAGTATGGCATTGTGATTAATTTACTGAAGCCGGTAACTACTGTGGCTATGTAATAATGGGACATTTTTATCCTGAGGAGAGCAAGATTAAAATATGTAGGAATAGAGGACTATGATATATACAAGTTAATCTCAAATGTATGTCCACAAAGAGAACATACACACAAATAAGTGATTAAGCGAATGAAGGAAAATGTTAACTATAGTGAATTTTCATAAAAAGCACATAAATACTGTTTATATTCTTTTTATGACTTTTCTTAAATTTGACCATTTTTAAACAATACTAGATTGAATAGTGAAGAGATGCACTTGAACTGCAGAAGATGAGTTCCCGAAGAGTGTTCTGAGAGGGTTTCATGGAGAAAGCAAACATTAGGGGATAAGAATAAAAGATCAAGTGTTAACATATGAAAAATTATGGAAATCCAAACATTCAGACTACAACAATAAAGTACCAAGAGTAAGAAGGTTCACAGACACAGAAAATAACTCAGGGCTACTGTGGGTTGAGGGAAGGCAAGAGGCATGAATGGTTTAATGGTCCAAAATTTTTGTCAAGGGTGATGGATATGTTTGGGATAAGATAAAGGTGATGGTTCTACAATACTGGAAATGTACTGAATGTCACTGAATTGTGGTTATAATAATAAATGTTATTACTATTTCCCTATAAAGAAAAACAATCATCCCATTTTAGAGGCTACTGTTTCCAGGAAACTCTCTGACATTATATACTCACAGGAAACCGTACTCTTTCTTTCTTACATTCAGTAGATTTTAAACATGTATTTCTTTATGTTTTTTTTTTCTTTTTGAGGTCAAACCCTGCTAGCACAGGCAGGCCTGGAACTTTCTGCTACTTTGTTGCTTGAGGAATGTCTTTCTTCTACCCAAGACATTCCATAACAAAATTTATTTTCTAATAACAACAACAACCAAAAAGATCAGTTATTAGGGTCCTTACCCTAGGACTTAGGAGCACACAGGACATCTTGATTATATCAGTTCCCTCTGTCCAGAGAGCATTGTGTGCCTGGGGCTTACTGGTTTACAGAATGTCTCCTGAGCCTGGGAAAGATAGGTATAAAAGGAAAAAGCATCCCATGTCCTGTGCATGAGCAGGCAATGGAATATATGTTGTATTAAATATTTCTCTGGATATAGAACCTCTCTGCCCACTCTGACCTTGGATATGAACATAGCTCACAAGTCATCAACAAAGAGAAAGGCTTTTGCTCTTACTTCCATATTGTAAATGGTTACTATCTCAGTTTTTATTCACTGAAGTGTCACAAATAAATGAATCACAATCACCAAGAAGTAATAACTTACCCTGGCCAGTTTGTCTGGTTTGCAGGAGATGTGTTGGGAAAAACATCTCTGTTATCTCTTCAGAAAAATCTTCATCCCCTGAAAAAAACAAAGTTTTACATGAAAAACATTCCAGAAAAACTGCTGAGGATCACAAGAAAGGTGAGAAGGAAGAGGAGTGAAGGCAGCAGAAGTATGCATAACAATTTAATGAGCATGGAATATGAGTGCTTATAGAATTTTTTCCTTTCCTTCTCAAGTTTTTATGATGCATTGTTATCATTATCCATTCTTTCACTATTAAACTTAAATGTCCAATTAAGACAAACATTTCTGAGACTTTTCTTCCACCACTGGTTAAGCTGAAGCTACAGGCGTTAGGGATAATAATAATCACTCGGCCTTCTGAGATTTCTGGGCAGACTTTGTGGCCTTGCCAGCTCCTGCAGACTTCTTGTCCACATCTTTGATGCCACACACAGCAACTGTCTCCTATCACAAACAGCAAGATGACCCAAAGGAGGATAGTCAGAGAAGCTCTCCACATACACAAGGCTTGCTGGAACCATATGAACCATGACAGCATCACTAGACTTCAGGAATTTAGGACTAGCTTCCAACTTCTTACAAGATCTCTGTTCAAGTTTCTCTTTCCAGTCAGTAAACTTGCAAGCAATTTACGCTGAATGACAATCCAGGACAGAGGCATAGTTAGCACTGATTTGGCCTGGATGGTTCAGGAAGGTCACCTGAGCAGTGAAGCTAAATGCTTCCTTGGGTGGATCATTCTTGTTGTCATCACCCACGTTGCCACCCCAAACATCTTTGGGTGACATGCTTATAGAATTTTTTTGTGCATAGTATGTCGATAGATGTTCTTAATGGGCTTATAAGAGAGGTGGGCATTATCACACTTTGGCAATAAAGATAATGAAGGCTGGAAGAGGTCAAGAATTTCCACAAGATTTCTTAGCAAAGGTTAGGAGTTAAACCTTGGCCTCCACTCTCAATGCTCTTTGCGTCACATTACAGAAGAATGAATGGAGAGTATGAAGCAGATATTGTATAAAGTAAATGGAATTCAGGGCTGGGAATGTGGCTTAGTAGTAGAGTGTTTGCCTAGCATGCATGAAGCCCTGGGTTTGATTCCTCAGTACCACACAAACAGAAAGAGACAGAAGTGACCCTGTGGCACAAATGGTAGAGCACTAGCCTTCAACACAAAGAGGCTCAGGGACAGAACCCAGGCCCTGAGTTCAAGCCCCAGGACCAGAAAAAAAAGAAAAGAAAAAGAATTTAAAAAATGGAATTCAAGTTTTGGGAAGAGTTTCAGGCAGAGAAAATGAGTGCCAAGATTAGGGGGTGAAAGCATAGCAGGAAGTTTAGTATAATCACAGCATTTAATGTAAACAAAGGAAAAAAGCGACAAAGTAGGATCCAGCAAAGACTAGGCCTTTACATCCTAGTAAGATTTCAAAGTTTCTAACGAAGAGATGAGGAACCACTGAATGATTTTTAGAACAGAGACAAGTAAGATCAAATTTAAATCAAAGGAAGATCATTTTAATGGCTGAGTAGAGAACTGATCAGCACTAATCTAGGAACAAAAAAGGAAGTAAAATTGAGGGAATAATCCATGATCCAAGTGAGCAAGATGATGTTTAAATCAGCGGGAGAAAGGATTAATGTTGGAAGGGTGCTAAGGAAAATGCTATCTTGATGATGGGAAAACAGAACACCTCACTGAAGAAACATGCAAACATATGGGTAAGTCAAGAGCAAACTATAATCAAGACAGCCAAACATACTGTCAGGAAATATTCCTTCTCTCTTTACACACCTAAATCCTATCCATTCACTCACTTTGAGACCAGCCAAAGGTTTTAACCTTTAGAATCTATATATTTCTTAATCATCAGTCTATAGCTTAAAGGGCAAATTGTTACTGCTTTATCTGACCATTGTCCCCAAAATTTCCCGCGATTGGCGGGAAGAATGTATCATAGCTCATTTGTGCCTCTCACTTGGCATTTAAGAGAAAGAATTAAAATGACTTAGCAATCCCAAGTATAAGATGGATTGTGAAGGTGATCTCATTAATACCATCCTTACCAACGTAACTCATTTAAGCAACATTTAACTATATCCTAATATGAATAAAAATCTAAAACCTGACTCGTAGGTTGTCATCCAACTAAATCCTACTGGGTGCAAGAAATTAATCTAAAAACATAATGACATACCTATATCACAAAATATTGACAAAATGATCCAATAGCATGCAGAATTTTTTTCATTTATATTTATCTCATTCTGTTCTAAAAAATTATTTAGTGTATACTTAGAATGTAAATAATATTCCAATATATACATTTAATTTACAATGTTCAGATATACAATGTATTATGTTTGAGTGTTAATAACTTTTTTTTGGTAAGTGTTGAGAACAAAATGAGGCAGGTCACTGCTGTGGCTCATGCCTGTAAACCTAGGTATTTGGGAAGTTGAGAATGGAGGATTATAATTTGAGGTCAGCCTTGGCAGCACAGTTTGTGAGATCCCTTCTCAGCCATAGTCTGTTACATTAATATGTGCTCATCCTCCTACACTAATGTGAGAGTCCAAAATTAAGAGGATCTCAGTTCCAGCCCAGCCTGGGCAGAAAATTTTAGGAGATTCCATCTCAACAGAGAGGCTGGACACAGTGGCAAGTGTCTGTGATCCTAACAATGACAGGAAGACTGAAATCGGTAATTGTAGTTCAGGCATGCATCCAGGCAGGAAACCATACTCTCCCTGAAAACAGTCAAGGGAAAGCAGGGCCCAAGGCATGGCTCAGTGGTAGAGTGTCTGCTTACTAAGTTTGAGTGAGCTGAGCTCAAACCCCAGTACCATCATAACAAAGGAAAACAATGGTGGAAGATCACTACCAAATACTTTCCACAGAATTAAGTATATATTGGGCAGGAGTGTGGCCCAGTATTAGGCTAGGGATGTAACTCCATGGTAGAGTACTTGCCTGAGGCTTTGCATTTGGTGACTGGCATTGAGATGAGGAGAAGTTGCATCGAAAGTATGTAGGATGGTGCTGGTGGCTCACGACAATAATCAGCTACTCAGGAGGCTGAGACCTGGAGAATGGACGTTTAAAGCCAGCCAGGCAGAAAATTCTGTTTAGATCTATCTCCACTTAGCAAGAAAAAGACAGACTGGTGTCGTGGTTCAGATTAGTAAGACATCAGCTGAGTTCAAGCTGTGGTCCTGGCACCAAAAACAACAATAACAAAATAAATAAATAAAGGAATAAAGTGTGGGCATTGGAGGGACTTTGGAGAAAGGCAGGACTCTCCCAAAATCGGAAGACATATTCTTAGGCAAAGGGATGGCAAGGACCAAGAATGCTGATAGAAAAAGATGACCAACACTACCACAACAGCAGGTTCCTACCTTTATCCCCGTCAGCTACTTCCATTTTTTCAGTACTTCATTGAGATATCATTAAATGCCAACATCACTGCTGAATTCTCAACAAATATCACTGAGGAGGGCTGGCAAAGAGTGATAGGAGTTGGGCAGGAGTCTCTTTTCAGAGTCATTTCTGGTGAACATATTAGACAAAAATCCAACTGTTTAGAAAATCCCTCAGAGTCCTCTGAATGGTATTTAAAGTTCAAGATTCCCATTCCTACACCAAACAGATGCTGATTACATGAACAAATGCAGTTAATTGCAGAAAAAAGTTTATAAATAACACAACTGTCATATTGAGGAGTAATTAGAAAGAATGCAACCATCTAAACACATCACAATGGCTTTATGTGTTTCCTAAGTTAAGACTTCTAAAAAGCAGATTTTTTAATCTATTATATCTTTGGAATCATTAAAATAATTACCATCTCTTGCTTATGACTATTATGCCACTTATTGAATACATTATTTCATTTTTGTTTTGTTTTGTTTTTGCCAGTCTTGGGGTCTGAACTCTGGGCTTGGGCACTGTCTCTCAGCTCTTCAGCTCTTCAGCTCAAGGCTAGTGCTCTACCACTTGAGCCACAGCACCACTTCTGGCTTTTTCTGCTTATGTGGTACTGAGGAATCGAACCCAAGGCCTCATGCATGCAAGGCAAGCACTCTACCACTGAGACACCTTCCCAGCCTCTGAATAAAGTATTTAATTTAGTACTTATTTTAACAACCTGTAAGGAATTAGATTGGGTTACCTTACAGATGAGAAAAGAGCTCAGGATTGCAGGTCACATGGCTTTAGTAAAAGACAGATCTTCATTTTGACTCAGTGGATAACTACAAAGCCCATCATAGTTAACTGCCATCTCAATACTTCAGAAAAACATTAAGAACTTATGTTCAAAAAATCTTTTTTTTCTTTTTTTGTGCAAGTCCTAGGGCATGAACTCAGGGCGTGGGTGCTGTCCCTGAGCTTCTTCAGCTCAAATCTAACAATCTATCACTTGAGCTACAGCTCCACTTTGGGCTTTTGGTAGTTACCTGGGGATCAGAGTCTCACACTTTGCTGGTGAGCTGGCTTTAAACCCAGATCCGGGGTCTCAGTTTCCTGAGTATCTAGGTTTACAGGTGTGAGCCACCAGTACCTGGTCAGAAAAAAATTTCTAATCAGGAATCAAGCTTTTACATAGACTAAGGAATCATTTATTAGTAAGATGTTATACAATTGTCTAGTCTGACTTCTTAAACACGATGCTGAAGACAACAAACAAAAAAGAAAATGTCCCAGTCTGCATAAAATCCATACTAAAGGAGTAACAAAAGTTTCTCACTGAGAAATATTCGCTTTGCAGAAAACTTGAAGACTAGTTATTTTACAGTTGATGAGAAATAGAAAAAAATCAAAGCCGGGCGCTGGTGGCTCATGCCTGTAATCCTAGCTACTCAGGAGGCTGAGATCTGAGGATCGCGGTTCAAAGCCAGCCCGGGCAGGAGAGACCATGAGATTCCTAACTCCAATAAACCACCAGAAAACCGGAAGTGGCACTGTAGCTCAAGTGGTAGAGCGCTCGCCTTGAGCTGAAGAGCTGAGGGACAGCGCCCAGGCCCAGAGTTCAAGCCCCACGACCGACAAAAAAAAAAAAAAAAAAAAAAGAAAAAAATCAAATGAGGTTTAGAAATATCAGTGGCAAGCACACTGACAGTTCAAAGAAGTAAACAGAGAGCCATCTTTAAAAGCACTAATATTTGGAAATTTTTCATCTGGCAGCTCTCAAACATGCTAGTCTCAGGACCTCTTAATACTCTTAAATTTTGAGAGCTCCCAAAGAGCTAATTAAACAGGTAAGGTGGCTCAGTGGTAGAGTGCTTGCCTTGCATGCATGAGGTCCTGGGTTCGATTCCTCGGCACCACATAAGTAGAAAAAGCCAGAGGTGGCACTGTGGCTCAAGTGATAGAGCGCTAGCCTTGAGCTGAAGAGCTGAGGGACAGTGCCCAGACCCAGAGTTTAGGCCCCACAACCGGCAAAAAAAAATGTTAGTAGAGCCAGGAACTGTTGACTCTCACCAGTAATCCTAGCTACACACTCAGGAGACTGAGATCTATAGATTGCTATTAAAAGCTAGCTGGAGCAGGAAAGTCAATGAGATTCTTATCTCCAATAAACTACTCAGAAAACAAAACAAAACAAAACAAAAAAAACCCAGAAGTACAACTATAACTCAAGTGGTAGACTACAGCTCAGGATCAATGCCTAAGTGCTGAATTCAAGCCCCAGGACTGGCACAAAAATAAATAAATTAAATAAAAAATAGGGGATACACATGCATTCGCATGTGCATGCACACACACACGAGAGAAACAGACAGATATGTTAAAAAGTAGAACTCAGCTAATGAGCAAAGCATCAGGTATTGAGTCCTAGTTTCACAACCCAAACAAAAGAAAATTTAGAACTCAAGTGCTTATGGTAGTTTTGTAAACTTAAGAACAAAAACACTGGGGATGGGAAGGTGGCTCAGTGGTAGAGTGTTTGTCTTGTATGCATGAGGCCTTGAGTTCAATTACTGAGCACCACATAAGCAGAAAAAGTTGTAAGTGGCGCTGTGGCTCAAGTGGTAGGATACTAGCACTGAGCTAAAGAGCTGAGGGTCAGCACCCAAGCCCAGA